>NC_135557.1:300000-500000 GCF_964340395.1 Glandiceps talaboti | reverse complement strand
ATGTATGATTTGGAATTGGTGGCAGCGGTGTGATGACAAAAGAACCCTAAAATAATGCAAACTTAGAGTCAAAGTAAAATGTGACCAGTCTCTAATTTGCATTTTCTAAATATGGCCCTCCCCTGAGAACTTGTTTGTCAAAAGTGACCCCTTACTTCCCCCTGCCCTCCTCTTGTAAACACTGAAGGCTCCATGAACACGGAATTTATTTTACATATTTATCATGGATGGCATAAACAGTTTTTTGATAAAATACTCTTCAAACGCGTTTCCTGAAATATGCCCTGGACAACCCACATCCCACCCATGGCCTTGAAAAAAATCAGTCGGGTTGAGGGGGTATCCGAATGAATACTGTGATTATATTCAAAGTCATTACACACACCACAATAACCATGGTAATTATTACAAACACAAAATAAACATAAGACAGCGCGGTGATACACCTACCAAACTGACTGAAGGCTGTGCACTGTCTATCAGTCCTTCCTCACTGCATAAATTCGTCAAGCCCTGTTGAAAAAAACAAGAATTGTACAACACATTATAATAAATAGCTCATTTGAGTCAGTCCCTAAAATAACAGATACTACAAGAAACACTAGACTACTACAAGAAACACTAGACTACTACAAGAAACACTAGACTACTTCAAGAAACACTAGACTACTACAACAAACACTAGACTACTACAAGAAATACTAGACTACTACAACAAACACTAGACTACTACAACAAACACTAGACTACTACAAGAAATACTAGACTACTACAACAAACACTAGACTACTACAACAAACACTAGACTACTACAAGAAACACTAGACTACTACAAGAAATACTAGACTACTACAAGAAATACTAGACTACTACAAGAAACACTAGACTACTAAAACAAACACTAGACTACTACAAGAAACACTAGACTACTACAAGAAATACTAGACTACTACAAGAAACACTAGACTACTACAAGAAATACTAGACTACTACAACAAACACTAGACTACTACAAGAAACACTAGACTACTACAAGAAATACTAGACTACTACAAGAAACACTAGACTACTACAAGAAATACTAGACTACTACAACAAACACTAGACTACTACAACAAACACTAGACTACTACAAGAAACACTAGACTACTACAAGAAATACTAGACTACTACAAGAAACACTAGACTACTACAAGAAATACTAGACTACTACAACAAACACTAGACTACTACAACAAACACTAGACTACTAAAACAAACACTAGACTACTACAAGAAACACTAGACTACTACAAGAAATACTAGACTACTACAAGAAACACTAGACTACTACAAGAAATACTAGACTACTACAACAAACACTAGACTACTACAACAAACACTAGACTACTACAAGAAACACTAGACTACTACAAGAAATACTAGACTACTACAAGAAATACTAGACTACTACAAGAAACACTAGACTACTAAAACAAACACTAGACTACTACAAGAAATACTAGACTACTACAACAAACACTAGACTACTACAAGAAATACTAGACTACTACAAGAAATACTAGACTACTACAAGAAACACTAGACTACTACAAGAAATACTAGACTACTACAACAAACACTAGACTACTACAAGAAACACTAGACTACTACAAGAAACACTAGACTACTACAACAAACACTAGACTACTACAACAAACACTAGACTACTACAACAAACACTAGACTACTACAAGAAATACTAGACTACTACAAGAAATACTAGACTACTACAAGAAACACTAGACTACTACAAGAAACACTAGACTACTACAACAAACACTAGACTACTACAAGAAACACTAAACTACTACAAGAAACACTAGACTACTACAACAAACACTAGACTACTACAACAAACACTAGACTACTACAACAAACACTAGACTACTACAAGAAATACTAGACTACTACAAGAAATACTAGACTACTACAAGAAATACTAGACTACTACAACAAACACTAGACTACTACAACAAACACTAGACTACTACAAGAAATACTAGACTACTACAAGAAATACTAGACTACTACAAGAAATACTAGACTACTACAAGAAACACTAGACTACTACAAGAAACACTAGACTACTACAAGAAATACTAGACTACTACAACAAACACTAGACTACTACAACAAACACTAGACTACTACAACAAACACTAGACTACTACAAGAAATACTAGACTTCTACAACAAACACTAGACTACTACAAGAAATACTAGACTACTACAACAAACACTAGACTACTACAACAAACACTAGACTACTACAAGAAACACTAGACTACTACAAGAAATACTAGACTTCTACAAGAAATAATAGACTACTACACCAAACACTAGACTACTATAAGAAATACTAGACTACTACAAGAAATACTAGACTACTACAACAAACACTAGACTACTACAAGAAATACTAGACTACTACAAGAAATACTAGACTACTACAACAAACACTAGACTACTACAAGAAATACTAGACTACTACAAGAAATACTAGACTACTACAAGAAATACTAGACTACTACAAGAAATACTAGACTACTACAACAAACACTAGACTACTACAAGAAATACTAGACTACTGCAAGAAATACTAGACTACTACAACAAACACTAGACTACTACAAGAAACACTAGACTACTACAAGAAATACTAGACTACTACAACAAACACTAGACTACTACAAGAAATACTAGACTACTACAAAAAACACTAGACTACTACAAGAAACACTAGACTACTACAAGAAATACTAGACTACTACAACAAACACTAGACTACTACAAGAAACACTAGACTACTACAAGAAATACTAGACTACTACAACAAACACTAGACTACTACAAGAAATACTAGACTACTACAAAAAACACTAGACTACTACAAGAAACACTAGACTACTACAAGAAATACTAGACTACTACAACAAACACTAGACTACTACAAGAAACACTAGACTACTACAAGAAATACTAGACTACTACAACAAACACTAGACTACTACAAGAAATACTAGACTACTACAAGAAATACTAGACTACTACAAGAAATACTAGACTACTACAAGAAATACTAGACTACTACAAGAAAAACTAGACTACCACAAGAAACACTAGACTACTACAAGAAATACTAGACTACTACAACAAACACTAGACTACTACAAGAAATACTAGACTACTACAAGAAATACTAGACTACTACAAGAAATACTAGACTACTACAAGAAATACTAGACTACTACAAGAAACATTAGACTACTACAACAAACACTAGACTACTACAAGAAACACTAGACTACTACAAGAAACACTAGACTACTACAAGAAATACTAGACTACTACAACAAACACTAGACTACTACAAGAAATACTAGACTACTACAAGAAATACTAGACTACTACAAGAAATACTAGACTACTACAAGAAATACTAGACTACTACAAGAAATACTAGACTACTACAAGAAATACTAGACTACTACAAGAAATACTAGACTACTACAAGAAATACTAGACTACTACAAGAAACACTAGACTACTACAAGAACTACTAGACTACTACAACAAACACTAGACTACTACAAGAAACACTAGACTACTACAAGAAATACTAGACTACTACAACAAACACTAGACTACTACAAGAAACACTAGACTACTACAAGAAACACTAGACTACTACAAGAAACACTAGACTACTACAAGAAATACTAGACTACTACAAGAAACACTAGACTACTACAACAAACACTAGACTACTACAACAAACACTAGACTACTACAACAAACACTAGACTACTACAACAAACACTAGACTACTACAAGAAACACTAGACTACTACAAGAAATACTAGACTACTACAACAAACACTAGACTACTACAAGAAATACTAGACTACTACAAGAAATACTAGACTACTACAAGAAACACTAGACTACTACAAGAAACACTAGACTACTACAAGAACTACTAGACTACTACAAGAAATAATAGACTACTACAAGAAACACTAGACTACTACAAGAAATACTAGACTACCACAAGAAATACTAGACTACTACAAGAAACACTAGACTACTACAAGAAATACTAGACTACTACAAGAAATACTAGACTACTACAAGAAATACTAGACTACTACAAGAAATACTAGACTACTACAACAAACACTAGACTACTACAGGAAACACTAGACTACTACAAGAAATACTAGACTACTACAAGAAATACTAGACTACTACAAGAAACACTAGACTACTACAAGAAACACTAGACTACTACAAGAAATACTAGACTACTACAAGAAATACTAGACTACTACAAGAAATACTAGACTACTACAAGAAATACTAGACTACTACAAGAAATACTAGACTACTACATGAAATACTAGACTACTACAACAACCACTAGACTACTACAACAAACACTAGAATACTACAACAAACACTAGACTACTACAACAAACACTAGACTACTACAATAAACACTAGACTACTACAACAAACACTAGACTACTAAAACAAACACTAGACTACTACAACAAACACTAGACTACTACAACAAACACTAGACTACTACTTCTATAATACATGTCTATATACTATTTAAACCGACTAAATAAAGAAGTCTACTCACAAAAATATCCCGGCTATGGAGTATTTCCAACTGAACAAACACTTGTTTACCGCTGTGTAAATGATTCTGTCTTCTCTGTAAAAGAAACACCAAATATTACCATCAAGGGGCACTAACACAAAATATTACCATAAAGGGACACTAACACAAAACATTACCATCAAGCTGTACTAACACCAAATATTACCATAAAGGGGCACTAACACCAAATATTACCATAAAGCTGGACTAACACTAAATATTACCATAAAGGGGCACTAACACCAAATATTACCATAAAGCTGCACTAACACTAAATATTACCATAAAGCTGCACTAACACCAAATATTACCATAAAGGGGCACTAACACAAAATATTACCATAAAGCTGCACTAATACCAAATATAACCATAAAGGGGCACTAACACCAGATATTACCATAAAGGGGCACTAACACCAGATATTACCATAAAGGGGCACTAACACCAAATATTACCATAAAGGGGCACTAACACCAAATATTACCATAAAGGGGCACTGACACTAAATACTACCATAAAGGGGCACTAACACCAAATATTACCATAAAGCTGCACTAACACCAAATATTACCATAAAGCTCCACTAACACCAAATATTACCATAAAGGGGCACTAACACCAAATATTACCATAAAGGGGCACTAACAATAAATATTACCATAAAGGGGCACTAATACCAAATATTACCATAAAGATGCACTAACACCAAATATTACCATAAAGGGGCACTAACACCAAATATTACCATAAAGGGGCACTAACACCAAATATTACCATAAAGCTGCACTAACACCAAATATTACCATAAAGGGGCACTAACACTAAATATTACCATAAAGCTGCACTAACACCAAATATTACCATAAAGGGGCCCTAACACCAAATAATACCATAAAGGGGCACTAACACAAAATATTACCATAAAGGGGCACTAACACCAAATATTACCATAAAGGGGCACTAACACCAAATATTACCATAAAGGGGCACTAACACCAAATATTACCATAAAGGGGCACTAACACCAAATATTACCATAAAGGGGCACTAACACAAAATATTACCATAAAGCTGCTCTAACACCAAATATTACCATAAAGGGGCACTAACACCAAATATTACCATAAAGGGGCACTAACACCAAATATTACCATAAAGGGGCACTAACACAAAATATTACCATGAAGCTGGACTAACACAAAATATTACCATAAAGGTTCACTAACACCAAATATTACCATACAGGGGCACTAACACCAAATATTACCATAAAGCTGCACTAACACCAAATATTACCTTAAAGCTGGACTAACACAAAATATTACCATAAAGGGGCACTAACACCAAATATTACCATAAAGGGGCACTAACACCAAATATTACCATAAAGGGGCACTAACACCAAATATTACCATGAAGCTGCACTGACACTAAATATTACAATAAAGCTGCACTAACACCAAATATTACCATAAAGCTGCACTAACACCAAATATTACCATAAAGGGGCACTAACACCAAATATTACCATAAAGGGGCACTAACACCAAATATTACCATAAAGCTGCACTAACACCAAATATTACCATAAAGGGGCACTAACACCAAATATTACAATAAAGGGGCACTAACACTAAATATTACCATAAAGCTGCACTAACACCAAATATTACCATAAAGCTGCACCAGCACCAAATATTACCATAAAGGGGCACTAACACCAAATATTACCATAAAGGGGCACTAACACCAAATATTACCATAAAGCTGCACTAACACCAAATATTACCATAAAGGGGCACTAATACCAAATATTACCATAAAGGGGCACTACCACCAAATATTACCATAAAGGGGCACTAACACCAAATATTACCATAAAGGGGCACTAACACCAAATATTACCATAAAGGGGCACTAACACCAAATATTACCATAAAGCTGCACTAACACCAAATATTACCATAAAGCTGCACTAACACCAAATATTACCATAAAGCTGCACTAACACCAAATATTACCATAAAGGGGCACTAACACCAAATATTACCATAAAGGGGCACTAACACTAAATATTACCATAAAGCTGCACTAACACCAAATATTACCATAAAGGGGCACTAATACCAAATATTACCATAGAGGGGCACTACCACCAAATATTACCATAAAGGGGCACTAACACCAAATATTACCATAAAGGGGCACTAACACCAAATATTACCATAAAGGGGCACTAACACCAAATATTACCATAAAGGGGCACTAACACCAAATATTACCATAAAGCTGCACTAACACCAAATATTACCATAAAGGGGCACTGACACCAAATATTACCATAAAGGGGCACTAACACTAAATATTACCATAAAGGGGCACTATCACCAAATATTACCATAAAGGGGCACTAACACCAAATATTACCATAAAGGGGCACTAACACTAAATATTACCATAAAGGGGCACTAACACAAAATATTACCATAAAGGGGCACTAACACAAAATATTACCATAAAGGGGCACTAACACCAAATATTACCATAAAGCTGCACTAACACCAAATATTACCATAAAGGGGCACTAATACCAAATATTACCATAAAGGGGCACTACCACCAAATATTACCATAAAGGGGCACTAACACCAAATATTACCATAAAGGGGCACTAACACCAAATATTACCATAAAGGGGCACTAACACCAAATATTACCATAAAGCTGCACTAACACCAAATATTACCATAAAGCTGCACTAACACCAAATATTACCATAAAGCTGCACTAACACCAAATATTACCATAAAGGGGCACTAACACCAAATATTACCATAAAGGGGCACTAACACTAAATATTACCATAAAGCTGCACTAACACCAAATATTACCATAAAGGGGCACTAATACCAAATATTACCATAGAGGGGCACTACCACCAAATATTACCATAAAGGGGCACTAACACCAAATATTACCATAAAGCTGCACTAACACCAAATATTACCATAAAGGGGCACTAACACTAAATATTACCATAAAGGGGCACTAACACCAAATATTACCATAAAGGGGCACTAACACCAAATATTACCATAAAGGGGCACTAACACTAAATATTACCATAAAGGGGCACTAACACCAAATATTACCATCAAGGGGCACTAACACAAAATATTACCATAAAGGGACACTAACACAAAACATTACCATCAAGCTGTACTAACACCAAATATTACCATAAAGGGGCACTAACACCAAATATTACCATAAAGCTGGACTAACACCAAATATTACCATAAAGGGGCACTAACACCAAATATTACCATAAAGGGGCACTAACACCAAATATTACCATAAAGCTGCACTAACACCAAATATTACCATAAAGGGGCACTAACACCAAATATTACCATAAAGCTGCACTAACACTAAATATTACCATAAAGGGGCACTAACACCAAATATTACCATAAAGCTGCACTAACACTAAATATTACCATAAAGCTGCACTAACACCAAATATTACCATAAAGGGGCACTAACACTAAATATTACCATAAAGCTGCACTAATACCAAATATAACCATAAAGGGGCACTAACACCAGATATTACCATAAAGGGGCACTAACACCAGATATTACCATAAAGGGGCACTAACACCAGATATTACCATAAAGGGGCACTAACACCAAATATTACCATAAAGGGGCACTAACACCAAATATTACCATAAAGGGGCACTGACACTAAATACTACCATAAAGGGGCACTAACACCAAATATTACCATAAAGCTGCACTAACACCAAATATTACCATAAAGCTGCACTAACACCAAATATTACCATAAAGGGGCACTAATACCAAATATTACCATAGAGGGGCACTACCACCAAATATTACCATAAAGGGGCACTAACACCAAATATTACCATAAAGCTGCACTAACACCAAATATTACCATAAAGGGGCACTGACACCAAATATTACCATAAAGGGGCACTAACACTAAATATTACCATAAAGGGGCACTAACACTAAATATTACCATAAAGGGGCACTAACACCAAATATTACCATAAAGGGGCACTAACACCAAATATTACCATAAAGGGGCACTAACACTAAATATTACCATAAAGGGGCACTAACACAAAATATTACCATAAAGGGGCACTAACACAAAATATTACCATAAAGGGGCACTAACACCAAATATTACCATAAAGCTGCACTAACACCAAATATTACCATAAAGGGGCACTAATACCAAATATTACCATAAAGGGGCACTACCACCAAATATTACCATAAAGGGGCACTAACACCAAATATTACCATAAAGGGGCACTAACACCAAATATTACCATAAAGGGGCACTAACACCAAATATTACCATAAAGCTGCACTAACACCAAATATTACCATAAAGCTGCACTAACACCAAATATTACCATAAAGCTGCACTAACACCAAATATTACCATAAAGGGGCACTAACACCAAATATTACCATAAAGGGGCACTAACACTAAATATTACCATAAAGCTGCACTAACACCAAATATTACCATAAAGGGGCACTAATACCAAATATTACCATAGAGGGGCACTACCACCAAATATTACCATAAAGGGGCACTAACACCAAATATTACCATAAAGCTGCACTAACACCAAATATTACCATAAAGGGGCACTGACACCAAATATTACCATAAAGGGGCACTAACACTAAATATTACCATAAAGGGGCACTAACACCAAATATTACCATAAAGGGGCACTAACACCAAATATTACCATAAAGGGGCACTAACACTAAATATTACCATAAAGGGGCACTAACACCAAATATTACCATCAAGGGGCACTAACACAAAATATTACCATAAAGGGACACTAACACAAAACATTACCATCAAGCTGTACTAACACCAAATATTACCATAAAGGGGCACTAACACCAAATATTACCATAAAGCTGGACTAACACCAAATATTACCATAAAGGGGCACTAACACCAAATATTACCATAAAGGGGCACTAACACCAAATATTACCATAAAGCTGCACTAACACCAAATATTACCATAAAGGGGCACTAACACCAAATATTACCATAAAGCTGCACTAACACTAAATATTACCATAAAGGGGCACTAACACCAAATATTACCATAAAGCTGCACTAACACTAAATATTACCATAAAGCTGCACTAACACCAAATATTACCATAAAGGGGCACTAACACTAAATATTACCATAAAGCTGCACTAATACCAAATATAACCATAAAGGGGCACTAACACCAGATATTACCATAAAGGGGCACTAACACCAGATATTACCATAAAGGGGCACTAACACCAGATATTACCATAAAGGGGCACTAACACCAAATATTACCATAAAGGGGCACTAACACCAAATATTACCATAAAGGGGCACTGACACTAAATACTACCATAAAGGGGCACTAACACCAAATATTACCATAAAGCTGCACTAACACCAAATATTACCATAAAGCTCCACTAACACCAAATATTACCATAAAGGGGCACTAACACCAAATATTACCATAAAGGGGCACTAACAATAAATATTACCATAAAGGGGCACTAATACCAAATATTACCATAAAGATGCACTAACACCAAATATTACCATAAAGGGGCACTAACACCAAATATTACCATAAAGGGGCACTAACACCAAATATTACCATAAAGCTGCACTAACACCAAATATTACCATAAAGGGGCACTAACACTAAATATTACCATAAAGCTGCACTAACACCAAATATTACCATAAAGGGGCCCTAACACCAAATAATACCATAAAGGGGCACTAACACAAAATATTACCATAAAGGGGCACTAACACCAAATATTACCATAAAGGGGCACTAACACCAAATATTACCATAAAGGGGCACTAACACCAAATATTACCATAAAGGGGCACTAACACCAAATATTACCATAAAGGGGCACTAACACAAAATATTACCATAAAGCTGCTCTAACACCAAATATTACCATAAAGGGGCACTAACACCAAATATTACCATAAAGGGGCACTAACACCAAATATTACCATAAAGGGGCACTAACACAAAATATTACCATGAAGCTGGACTAACACAAAATATTACCATAAAGGGGCACTAACACCAAATATTACCATAAAGGGGCACTAACACCAAATATTACCATAAAGCTGCACTAACACCAAATATTACCATAAAGCTGGACTAACACAAAATATTACCATAAAGGGGCACTAACACAAAATATTACCATAAAGGGGCACTAACACCAAATATTACCATAAAGGGGCACTAACACCAAATATTACCATAAAGCTGCACTGACACTAAATATTACAATAAAGCTGCACTAACACCAAATATTACCATAAAGCTGCACTAACACCAAATATTACCATAAAGGGGCACTAACACCAAATATTACCATAAAGGGGCACTAACACCAAATATTACCATAAAGCTGCACTAACACCAAATATTACCATAAAGGGGCACTAACACCAAATATTACAATAAAGGGGCACTAACACTAAATATTACCATAAAGCTGCACTAACACCAAATATTACCATAAAGCTGCACCAGCACCAAATATTACCATAAAGGGGCACTAACACCAAATATTACCATAAAGGGGCACTAACACCAAATATTACCATAAAGCTGCACTAACACCAAATATTACCATAAAGGGGCACTAATACCAAATATTACCATAAAGGGGCACTACCACCAAATATTACCATAAAGGGGCACTAACACCAAATATTACCATAAAGGGGCACTAACACCAAATATTACCATAAAGGGGCACTAACACTAAATATTACCATAAAGCTGCACTAACACCAAATATTACCATAAAGGGGCCCTAACACCAAATAATACCATAAAGGGGCACTAACACAAAATATTACCATAAAGGGGCACTAACACCAAATATTACCATAAAGGGGCACTAACACCAAATATTACCATAAAGGGGCACTAACACCAAATATTACCATAAAGGGGCACTAACACCAAATATTACCATAAAGGGGCACTAACACAAAATATTACCATAAAGCTGCTCTAACACCAAATATTACCATAAAGGGGCACTAACACCAAATATTACCATAAAGGGGCACTAACACCAAATATTACCATAAAGGGGCACTAACACAAAATATTACCATGAAGCTGGACTAACACAAAATATTACCATAAAGGGGCACTAACACCAAATATTACCATAAAGGGGCACTAACACCAAATATTACCATAAAGCTGCACTAACACCAAATATTACCATAAAGCTGGACTAACACAAAATATTACCATAAAGGGGCACTAACACAAAATATTACCATAAAGGGGCACTAACACCAAATATTACCATAAAGGGGCACTAACACCAAATATTACCATAAAGCTGCACTGACACTAAATATTACCATAAAGCTGCACTAACACCAAATATTACCATAAAGGGGCACTAACACCAAATATTACAATAAAGCTGCACTAACACCAAATATTACCATAAAGCTGCACTAACACCAAATATTACCATAAAGGGGCACTAACACCAAATATTACCATAAAGGGGCACTAACACCAAATATTACCATAAAGCTGCACTAACACCAAATATTACCATAAAGGGGCACTAACACCAAATATTACAATAAAGGGGCACTAACACTAAATATTACCATAAAGCTGCACTAACACCAAATATTACCATAAAGCTGCACCAGCACCAAATATTACCATAAAGGTGCACTAACACCAAATATTACCATAAAGGGGCACTAACACCAAATATTACCATAAAGCTGCACTAACACCAAATATTACCATAAAGGGGCACTAATACCAAATATTACCATAAAGGGGCACTACCACCAAATATTACCATAAAGGGGCACTAACACCAAATATTACCATAAAGGGGCACTAACACCAAATATTACCATAAAGGGGCACTAACACCAAATATTACCATAAAGCTGCACTAACACCAAATATTACCATAAAGCTGCACTAACACCAAATATTACCATAAAGCTGCACTAACACCAAATATTACCATAAAGGGGCACTAACACCAAATATTACCATAAAGGGGCACTAGCACTAAATATTACCATAAAGCTGCACTAACACCAAATATTACCATAAAGGGGCACTAATACCAAATATTACCATAGAGGGGCACTACCACCAAATATTACCATAAAGGGCACTAACACCAAATATTACCATAAAGGGGCACTAACACCAAATATTACCATAAAGGGGCACTAACACCAAATATTACCATAAAGGGGCACTAACACCAAATATTACCATAAAGCTGCACTAACACCAAATATTACCATAAAGGGGCACTGACACCAAATATTACCATAAAGGGGCACTAACACTAAATATTACCATAAAGGGGCACTAACACCAAATATTACCATAAAGGGGCACTAACACCAAATATTACCATAAAGGGGCACTAACACTAAATATTACCATAAAGGGGCACTAACACAAAATATTACCATAAAGGGGCACTAACACCTCTAGATTCTTAAAGCACAATACATCACAATGCATAGTTAATTTTACTAGTTGCATTTACAGTAATTTTTAAGTGTATCTGGTAAATCGCTGTACTGTCCAAAATCCATTGCTTCACATGTATAGAGCCCTTTAGACAGGAACCCTCTGAGAAGTATGATTGTCTGTTCATGCATGTGCAGTAACCAAAAGTTCTAGGATATCTCTTAGATTGAGTGAATTACGTTAGGAGCATGCATGCCTGCTATACAAGTGCGAGGGAGGGGGGGGGGGGTTAGAGCTTTTGAAAAACCCCATTTGGAGGCCATTTAGAGCACCATTCAGAAATAAAACTCAACTTAGTTATATCATAAAAGTATCACTAATTGTAGGGTTTCAAAAGTTTAAATCATTTCAAGTCATATTGACACAAATGATAATAATAAAAAGAAGATCAAGTAGAAAAAACATTTAGAGATACAAATTCATTAAATTATTTGAAAGTGTGTCTCTATTGGCTATGTTTATTTGCAATTCAACATGTTCAGGTCAATGGAGGCACATATTTTAGAGTCAGTCCATCCAGTAAATTTCAATGTATTTCATTTCTTATGTGTTACGTGTATAGCTACACTTACAAGTTTTTATATCACATGATGACACAATGCAACTCATGGCCTGCAATATTGAGAAGTCATTTCTAACAAAACAAAAGGTGCAATGTTATGACTCCATGTCATATGCTTGGGATGTATCAAGAGACAAAAGAGTTTATGTTATATTTGAACGTATAGCCATTGTCTATGGTTTATTGTATCACAGACAAGAATGTGATTGTATGCACATACATTTGTTGTATGGAAATTTAAATTTAAGTATAGCAGGGTGGTTCATGATTTCGTTCAGTTGTTGAAAATAAGGTGACCCCCCCCCCTAATTCACTTTGTAAAAATAATGACCCCCCCTCTTCTTTGAGTCCCAAATTAAGGTGGGCCTCCGATTTCCCGCCCCCCGTCCTTAAAACCTGATCGCTCCCTAACTCAACTCAAAAGAATATTATCGACCTACTTCAATTTGAGTACAAAGCTAACAGAGGTCAGTCAATCAGTCAATCTTATATCAATGCATGACATTTGTTAAGTGGTCAAGTCATATACCGATTTGATTTGTCATATTCAAATCAAATTTTAACAATTGTGCTTGTCGGAGATCACATTCACGCATCACATTCACCGTTTTTTTCTTTTTTCTTTAAATAATAGCAACAAATAATTTACTTTAAAACAGAGGACTTAGAGGTACGCAAACTGGCCATCCATTATTTTATCTGAAATCACAATTTTTGTAAATACGAATTGCAAGCGTCGTGTAACTATATAATATATAATATTTAATATATACAAGTCTTCTTGGAAGACATATCCCTCAAAACAGTATTTCTTGTAGTGACTACAACAAGTTCTTTATTTTGTACATTATGTCGCAGGCTTTCAGTTCAAAAGGACAACAACTATGGCATGGCCTTAAAGGCAATCAAAAAGATACACTAACAACACCTGAAAGGGTTGTTCATTTCTTATCTGTTATGTGTAGATCCTTGACTATTTCAGGCACATTAACTTTAATATTCATATTATCTGAATGATTTCAAATTAGGAAGGCATAGCTATTTGTTCCTGAAGATGAAGGTCAGGGTCAAAAGCCAGTGTGTCATTAGAAAGCTCATCATTGATACCACGAGAAAGGCACTTGAATAGTGTCTCTATCTGTTAAACTTCAAGAGTTATCGGCCAAAATGTGAATATTTACAACAAATATGGCCGCCATTTTGCTGTTATCATTGAGGTACTAGGTTGTGAAACGAAGTGATGTGTATATGCAGATTATAGGATCTGACATTTGTACAAGGTTTGGTTGAAATCAGTCGATGCATCTCAGAGACATACATACATACTTTGACACTAATTTGGCTATCTGACCTTGAAGATGGAGGTCAAGGTGAAAGATCAATGTTTCATTAAAAAGCTCATGATTGATAACATCGGTGAAGACACTTGAATGAGGTCTCTATCTGTTAAACTTCAAGAGTTATTGGGCAAAGTGTGATTTTTTACGACATGTATGGCTGCCATTTCGCTGTTGTTGTAGGGTTGTAAGTATAGGCTAATGCATGAGTGGAGTGCAATAGTTGAGATACTGACCAACATGTTGTGAGGGTTGTAAGCCCGAGTGGAGGTCAGTATCTCAACAATTGCACGACACGAGTCGCATTATCCGGCTTACAAAACGTCAACAGCACCTGGTGCAAATATTAACCAATCGGGAACGATGTAGCGCTTGTGAGTTGGACAATTAACGACCTTAATATGCACACATGTATTCAGTTAATTTTATTGGTTTAGAGTTGTCACGTGCTAGACATACACAAATGTTAATACTCTGCAGATTTCCATGTGCCACGTCATTCACTTCACTGTCTTCGAGGGGGAAAGATGTCAGACAGCGACGTAGAGTTATACAAAACTCAAAATACTTTCAAAGAAGAAGCTGAAATGCAACAAGATGCGAACGAGGATGACTGCCTCTTTCAGGATTTCGACGAACTTCTCGAAGGAGAAAAGTAAGAGTCGGCATTTGAAGAAACTGCCATTCTGTCAGGTTTGTCCAAGTCTGTCCCACTCGCTCATACCGAGCCGACACCCTCTAATGTACTCAATAGTGATTCTAATACCTCTCGTTTAAACATAAAAAGTGATGCCGAAATACAGTTTGAGGGCAGCTGCCGCCACACGTCTATATAACGATGGGGTAGACTAGCAGCTCACTGTCGAAAAAACAGGACATCGAAGCTGTGCTGTCAGATCCTACAAGGTACACTGGTAGTCATACTTAATTGAATAAGAAATGTCAAACCAACATTGAACCAAGTATACGTAATACGTAGCCTGTAAAACTGATACTGCACAAGAACTACTAACATAACTGAACAATGACAGTACCGGACAACCTACTGCTAAATGTCAAATTGCATGTCAAACTATTATAATTTAATGTATTAACTACATTTGTATATCCTTCACAGAATCGAAAACTGAAGTTCTGTAATGTTGATATATTTCATTAAAATGGCTATATTCTCTGTACTTTTACTGCGTACCAGCATGGAGCAGCAGTTTGAGGTGAGCAATGTGCTTCAAGGAAAGGCTTAAAAAATACCTAAGACCTCGCACACCAAAAACAGCAGTCAAACAAAGTGTGACATCGTGGTAGAAAGCGCGAGTGGAAGAAATGAAACCGAACAAGAAAGTAAAGTCAATTACGTACAAGTTGAAGTTGTAATACCAGAAAATGGAAGTTTTTCTTTCAAAGTAACGAAAAAATGATCATGTAATTAGTAATTTAACAGTATTAAAGTCGCATGTCATGCTCCTGTCATAATATATTCGTTTGTTTGTGCTTTCTTCAGTACACGTGTTTGCTCTGGTGCAGGGCAATATCTAGATATTGCCTTCCCCTGGAGTAAAATTTGCATGAAATGGATGCTATATTATATAGAATGCCCCTCGAGAACAAAGGAAGTAGACGTGCATATGTCCTCTATAATATCTGACATTTGTGCCAGGTTTGGTTGAAATTGGCGCATGCATATTGGAGATAGAGGTGGAGGAAGGACTGACGGACGGATGGACTGGACACAACGTAGTAACCCCCGTCAGGCTTCGCCCTTTGGGAGCTAAAAATAATGCTAGGAGAATTGTAATCTTACCGATGACCTGTGATATGTTCTACTTGTAGAAATGGACATTGCGTCTGATATATCAGATACAGACAGTCGGCTGATGCTTGACAACGTTGTCTTCTCTTTACGAAGATATTCAGCCAGTGTTCTAGTGTCATCCGGCCGCCTGTAACCCCTGGATGAACTCAGTGCCATATGCCTTGTATCTCGACTTGATAAGGACCGAAAACTTTCCGACATCATAATTGAATTTGGGTCAAATATGTCTGGAAGTTTTAGACAATCCATCGAAGATGTTGACTTTGATCGTCTACCAGTGTCAATTTTAGAGCCTTTGATGATAGAAGACTATTGTTACAAAGGAATAGTAACAAATATTTCATTGTGGCATGACAAAAACACAATTAAAACACCATTTCGTACAATTCGATCAAATATTTAAATATATATATATATATATATATATATATATATATATATATATATATATATATATATATATATATATATATATATATAATTGACTGGATGTAGATAAAACCACATAAAAGTGCTCAATACGGGTAGTAGAGCGAATTATATACAAAAAAAACTTTTTCCATTTTGAGTTGTGGTCAGTATCGGAGAGTGCTCAACATGCGTACACAGGGAGCTAAGGATAATTGTATATATATATATAATATCATGAACCATACAGTTCTAACCCATATATAGTGTGTCTAGTTTTTTTATTCACTTCAATGGACCATCTCACTCAATCAAACACTTCAGAATCATAGCAATCGAAAAACTCTACACACCAGATAAAACCTACCGTCAACTACGTGAATCATTATGGATAAAAAAAACTAGACACACTCACCAATGGCATCAATAGAAAACAGTAACATAGCAACCAGTAGTCACCAGTACTCCACAGCTGGCTGAGTGTAATATTCATACCAGTCCAAGACAAGAACACTATTTTGCATGACAATAACCACTGTCTTCAGTATTTAAAGTGTAACAGAACTTGACTTGTTTGACAGAACTGGAGACCCACCGATGAAGAGGAGCTCAGTCTCTTCGAAATATTTGGGTTAGAATTGTATGGTTCATGATATTATTTATATATAGAAACTCAGTGTTAAGTTATATATATATATATATATATATATATATATATATATATATAT
This sequence comes from Glandiceps talaboti, assembly GCF_964340395.1. Taxonomy (NCBI): domain Eukaryota; kingdom Metazoa; phylum Hemichordata; class Enteropneusta; family Spengelidae; genus Glandiceps; species Glandiceps talaboti. The sequence continues at coordinate 481,773 of NC_135557.1, read as the reverse complement.
ATATATATATATATATATATATATATATATATATATATATATATATATATATATATATTATAGAAGTTAGCGGTATGAGACCACTATTTCGACAACCCCTCTTTTTCACCGTTTCTTTAAAGTTATAACAGTCTAATGTGTATTAAATTTTGAGTAAACCCAAAACCTAGAACCAGTGAAACGACAACCCCCCCCCCCACTTTTTCACCGTTTTAACGTTTTAAAAGTGGTCTAGCATATGTTAAATTTTGAGTAAACTCTGGTTTCTGAACCAGTGAAACTGCATACAGTGTTACGATCGACAGTGAAAACAATCTATTAATACACCAACCCATTGTCTAAATGAACGTACCGGCGGGTTCAAAGGTCAAAACATGTAATCAATCAAGCTGTCTATAACGTCATCCTTCACCTCTATGACCTTTGAGGCGTTTATTTAGACAATTGTATTTTTATATTATATACATTAACAATGCGAAAAAACTGTGATACTTGCGGTAGGTCGGTGCCAGAATTCAAATGTGAAAAATGCAATAAACATTTTAGACATAAACATAATTTTATCAAACACACAAATATAAAAGATTCTTGCGAGACCACTAAACGTGAATATCCTGATGCATGCCCAACATGTGATCGTATTTTTACCGAATTCACATGTGATAAATGTGGGTTTGCATATAAATACGAGTGTCATTTAAAGATACATTTTAACAGAAGTACACCTTGTAAGTTAAGAAATACTTACAATGATTGTTTTATTTTTAAAAATGTTTGACGCTGATGTAAACGCCACCAACTAAATCTTATCTCTGGATATTCTGCATTCCATTTATCCCAAAATCGTTTAAGAATTTGGTTCTGTGAAAATGCTTTTGTTTTCAACTCTGGTATTTTAGCTGCTTCCTGATATTTTCCTAAGTATAATAGAATTGCTTTTATGATCACACTAAAGTTGAGAGATCGATATCGTGTCGGCTCTGCATGAATTTTATTGATTGATAAAAATATTCTCGTAACAGCTGATAAAAGATAATAATTTAGATTATACCTCTTGAAAACTTTTTTAATATGATTTTTTGGATCATAAATATTTTGTTTTTTCCTCTGCTCATGAAAGCTTTCATCTAGAGGTTTATTAAACGAAGTACAGCAGTTAAAACAGTGGAACCTTCCATAGATGTTACCACAAATGTTTTTACAAATATCGTCAAGAGGTGTATTGAATTTTCTACATATATTACAATGTATGATATCATACCAGTTAATTTTTGCCAATGAATCACAGCAATCAGAACAATGGGATTTTCCAAAGTGTACCGCAAATGTTAGTACAATCACGGGGTGCATTTTCCCGTTTACAAAATTTACATACTTCCATTTTATTATATATTTAAATGTATTTTTTTATTATATATTTAAATATATTTTTTTGTAATAATATTCCACCACAAGCTAAATAAATATATTGATATAATTTCATATTTTCCGACGGTCGATAATATTCGCTAAATTGACGTTCAGTTTGGGGATGATATTCTTGATATAAATTTAAATTTTGATCAGTCAGAACTAGATTTTGTCTCGCATGAACATCTAAATGTTTTTGTTTCGCTATAAAATCCATTACTTTCCCAACCATACCTCACGATCTTTATTGAAATTCTCCAAAGCTAAATCATGTCTCTTTAATTCTTTTTCATGTTCTTGTTTTGAAACACCTTCACCTGAAAGTGTCTTACCTAAATAACCAGCTCCAACAAAGGCAGTTGCATTTCAAACTGCACCACCAACCATCATCGCAATAGCCGCATCCATTATGTATATATTTAGATATATATATAAATTATTCTTTTTATTTATCCTTTGTAAGGATCAACTGGTAACATATTTCTTTGTTCAAACATATCTTTCTCCAATACTGCCGCACTTATTGCTATTGCAAGATAAGCAAAGTTCTTGAATGAAACACTTGTTTTAGGACTGTCTGGAGCCATTTTCAGAGTTTTATCAAGTATTAAACTATTAGCTATTGTTAAAGCAGATAAAACTGCACCATCATAAAGACCATTCATGATCAGTCTGTCATTGTATATATATATATATATATATATATATATATATATATATATATATATATATATATATATATATATATATATATATATATATATATATATATAATAATCATTCCATTTCAAACAGAGCATTATTTTCAACTGGTTGCAGTGCCACTAATTGTTTAGTTTCTTTATCACCTGATTGTAAAAACCACTTTCTTTTATAATATAAACCAGCTACCCCAATTACTAGTGAACCAAGAGTTAATAAAATCATAGTATTATTAAATTGTGATCTGTCCGACTGTGAGGAAAACTCAGTCACCTTCATTGATTCCATCGACTCCTTTGTTTCTATCGGTTCTTTTAACTCTATCGATCTTAATTTTTTACCCCATGCAACTCTACCTGGACTTTTAGTTTTACTTTTTGTAGTCACAGTTTCTGTCTGAGTCTGTTCTGTATCACTGTTATATATATTATATTTTTACTTTAATTTTTGAAACTCTTTTCAACTAAGTCAAGTTCCAAGTTGTTTTCAAGATCTTGAACAAGTTCTTGTTCATGTTGTCTTAAGTCACTCTTTTCAACTTTATTAAAGTCATTTAAGTTACTTTGCTTAAGACAAGTACTCGATGCTGAAATAAATCAAGAAGATACCGAAATAAATCAAGAAGATACCGTCTGTTTGAGTCTGTTCTGTATCACTCATTTTTTACACTGTTATGTATAATACAAAATATTTTTAATGTTTTTATTTTAATTTTTTGAAACTCTTTTCAACTAAGTCAAGTTCCAAGTTGTTTTCAAGATCTTGATCAAGAACATGATCAAGAACTTGATCAAGAACTTGTTCATGTTGTCTTAAGTCACTCTTTTTAACTTCATTAAAGCCATTTAAGTCACTTTGCTTAGGACAAGTATGTGTTGAAAAGTTAATGTTATTTAAAATAGTGAGACCACCACTTGTCAATGCTAAAAGAGGGCCATAACTGTATGCTAACTTTCCAGTAAGTTGTTTGAATTGATTCGTAACAAGAAAATTGTTCTTCAGGTCATCACTTAATATATTCACATCATGCACTGGAAGCACAAGTCCTACTAAGTTACTAATCCCAAATAAAACTACATTTACAATATTGTCACTTACGAGAGAACTGTAAGTGCTTTCATATATCTTATAATACTTTTCAATTTCTTTATTGCTCGCTTTTTCAATATATTCGAGAGTGAAATTTTTTCCCAAGAAAGCTTTTGATTGTCCAGCAGCAATGATACATAGTAATCTTTCTCTGTACTTAACTATTAGAGACACTTGTGAAGACACCTATTCCGGTGTTGTTGATACTGATTCAACTGGCTGTAAAATATATGTAAACGTCTGTTCCATTTTGCTATATAATATAAAAATACATTTTATTTTATTTTTTATTTTATAAAAAAAAGTAGATGAAAACTAATGCAATAAACAGCCATAAAATATCATTGATTAACATTATACCAGATCCGGGTCTTTTTTTTTTCGAAACACTAATTTGCTGTAAGGAGTATATTTTAATTGTTTTATAAATTCACTGATTTCTATTTTATTTAATTCCATCCCATAGTTTTCAATTATCTCTTTCACATCATTTTTACTCGGTGTGTAATAAAGAACAAGCATGCCAATATTTTCTCGAAATGTCTTGGCGATACTAAATTGTTGCATAAGTACCCATACGCTAATATTATCATGACAAGCTGAAAATGCCAATTTTGTTACAATATTGACACAAGATTTGACATCCTTCATGAAAGCGCAATCATCTAGTAAGATTAGACTTTTTGTATTTTTATATCACTCATACGCGAGTTCAATACTTTCATTTATTTTTGCTATGTTGGGAATCATTATAATAATATCCGGGTCTTTGTAAATAATTTTTTTATCGTAAGCTTTATTGTTTATGAACGTCGGACATATTATGATTATGTAATCGAAGACATTCTTGTAATACGTTTGTAACAGTTGCATAATGAACTCTGTTTTACCCGAACATGTCGGAGCACTGATAAGCATATTGAAAGGAGGGTCAAGCCAGATCATAATATATTAATATAAAATAGATTTTAATTTAGATCCTTCAATATTAAGCTTGGCATCACTTATGATGAAAATATTTGCAGTTATTCTTTCTTGCGGGTCTGTAGCTTCTCGTTGAATTTCCAGTTGAACCCCATCTTTTGTATTTATAACTTTCAGACCACTACCATGATACCTATTATCCTTAAAACTTCTTAAATCAATAAACAAACTGTATTTATTAAACAGAAAGGTGGCCTCGGTTACTTTTTCTAGTTTATCAATTGCTTTACCAGCGTAGCAACAGAACTCAGGTGCCATGAAATAATGTCTGGCTTCTTCCCAAAATTTTCTAGGAGATAATCCCTGTGCATACACTTTATTTGCGATACCTTCTATCGTTATTGCAAAAGAATTAATACTAGGATTAAAGAATAGTTCGGAGTCTAACGCATTTTGTAGCTGTGGTTTGCTGAATAATACGAAAATCCCTTTCAAGCTTCTACGTGGTATATTAATGTTCTCGTTAATAATGGTATCTGTACCAGAGAAGTTAATTGTTCTGAAATGTTGGATATGTTCGTATAGAAAACTTTTACCACTTTTGTAGTAACCCTTAATTTCCATAGCTAACTTTGGGTCTCTTATCGTATCATATTCAAGTTGAATGTTTGCTAAAGTATAATCCCAACCATCTGTGTCTTCACTCACCAGGATTTGTTTAACAGGAGCAAGAGTAAGCTCCCATTCGATATGACTACCTAAGCTCGAAGGATATACGGCTCCGTGACCATTTGTTATAGGATGTAATTTTGCAAGATGGATCGCATATTTTTTACCGTATGCCTTATGAAGTGCAGCCTCTCCTAAGAAATCCCCACCACCGACTCCATCAATATTATCGCTTCTCAATTTTCTAAGATTTTCTGACTGAATTCCATACAGTGTTTTATTTGTTCTATCTGAATACAGATCTTTATACGTTTGTACTAAGTTGTAGCCCATTAAATCCATTAAGATTTCCCCCTCAAATTTTAATACTAGTCTACTGATGACATTGACAGACAGGTTTTGAACAACGAAGTTTTTATTATGACCTTCTAGTTTAAGATCAAAGACGAGATTAAATTTATCCGTTAAAACAACAGTGTCCTCTAATTTTGGACACCTGATATATAAAACCTCACCCGGTTTTGCATGATTTGGATTATACGTTACAACATGATGAGCTCGCGCTCCTTTACTACCAAGTGCATTTAATTTTGAGTAATCACCTTGAAGTTCTTTATTGTAAGGCATTTTCTTATACTATACTATACTATACTATAATAATATACAAAATATATATATTTTTTTATTTTCGTTTAAAACTCTGTTTAAAAATTCGTTCATAAAGGTATACCGCTATTGCAGTTGCCAACAACCAGACATGCTCACCTATAAATCCTACCACTTGTCCCGCTGTTTTCAAAACAAACGATACAATAGAACCTAAATACCTGGCAGTGCCTTCGCTGCTTTATTACCGAGCCATTTCAATGCATCCGCAACACGTTTAATAACTGCTTTGACTGGCCCACCACTACTACTACTACCACCACCGCTACCACTACCACTACCACTACCACTACTAGATTTGGTGGGTACTCCTACTGCAACAGCTATAGTAGTTATTGACCAAACCGAGAACCGTTGCCAATGAAATGATAGTAACTACATTGCGTTTGAAAAGAATTGTTAGCTTATCTTTAATAGTGAGTTCTGGGTCTTTGAGTACTTCTTTCAAAGCAGATGTCTCGGCTAACTTATTGCGCAAAGTATTAGAATCTTTATTATATTTTAGGATATGAATCTGAATTCTGCCTAATTCCTTTATTTCGTCTTGCGATAATTCTTCGATTTTTTGTCTGTATTCCAATTTTCTTTTTCTATCATACAACTCTTCTAAACTCTTGACTGCCATATCAAGTTCTTTACGCATGACTGTATATTCAGGATTAAGTTCATTCCATTCTTCAATTTTGTTTTCGATTTTATCGATTTCATCTTTGTTACCTACAGTATCACTTCTGAGGTAGGCCTGATAGTCTCTTAATTGACCAATCATTGGTGGTGTGAGATCTATAGCTTCAACTTCATCCACACTTAATAAAGGCTCTTGTTTATCGACATTTTTCGATTTATACGAAGTGTCTAAGAAAAGCCTATGTGCAGCTGCAGTACCAATTTTACCTTTTATTGTACTTTTAGCTAAAAGTTTACCATTTCTTGTAATTCGTTGATTTTTTATTTTATTATACAACTCTCCATCCTTTGTATATGTATTTGTCTCCAATTCACTTCGATTAACTTCCACGTCACTTTTTTCGATAACTGCGTCAATAGTTTCCAACAATACTTTAGTTTTTAATTCAGTCAGTTTATCTACTGCAGGAGCTGCCGGGTCTGTGAATGCTGTTTCTTGCTCCGTTAGTTCCAGCAAATCCAGCGAAAGCGAATCTTGTTCATACTCTGTCATTTCAAAGTCTTCACCAGGATCTTCATAATCTATGTCTTCCTTAAAACGATCAATATCAACAGGATCAAAGTCAGCCGAGTTACAGCAAAGTTAAATAAATCTTATATAAATATGTAACTTAAAAATATTGCGCTGACTATTATTCCAATCTTTGAATATTCTTGAACAATGTCGTGCTCTGGTGTACTCGTTGCTACCTCTGCTACTGCTTCAACTTCTGCTACTATTTTGACTGAGCTGTCAACTGAAATGTCGAGTCGTTGAACTGGATCGGGGTGACCTTCCATTTCCTTTAATGCTGATTTTTTCACGTCATTATTTATGTTGTTGTTGTAACCGAACTTCATATCTTCTGTCGCCTGTTGTAAGAAATTGTTATAACCCGCCACATTCGTATTCAAATTTATAATCATTTTACTCGGGATTAACCATAAAGAAGGAGAAATGGCTAGATCTAACTTTACCCTCATTGTATCGATTACACCTTGATAACGAGGTATACTATTATCCTCATTAATGCCTCTCGTCTCATCCTCGAGTAATGAAATCATTTTTTGTCTCGTTTCTTGGCCGGCACCGCCAGAGTCTGCTATACTTACTCACGTGTCTGCTTGACTTCCTAACATACAATATACATAAGCTTCGATTGATCGATTCAATCGTCCTAAAGCTGCTTGTGTAAAACCTGTACTGTTTTCTAAAACAAAGTAGTTGTATGGTTTATAGTCGGCATTTTGAAATTTATGCCAATGATAACTTCTGCGGGCCTCATCTGGAGCATCAGGTAAATCAACCATTGTACTTTGAAATTTATATTGGATTTCTTTTATATGTGCTTTACCTCCCCACCACTCATATCCGATACCTATACCATTGTTTCCTGCTTCGTCATATGTGAATCTGAAATCTGTGTTGTAATCTAGTCCGAATTCATCACATATTCTATGATAGGTCGGTACATCGATTAAATTATCGGCTTTACTAAATGTATCGACATCATCATTATACAGATGATCGTGAATACTAACACCGCATCCAGTAGTAGCTAACCAAACACCAAAATTTAACTGTTGGTCCCAGTAATGCATATTTGGTCCTTTCAACCACTTGTTGGCACTGACTGCATTTCTATGAATTAATATGTAGTTTTTGAATATATCTCTCAGCTTTATATTGAATCGATCAGTTTCACTTACATAAACATCCATGTTGATGAGTGTATCTCGTAAATCCACGGATAACTGTTTATTAAATGGTTGATGTAGTGCATAGTTAGCATTTTGCTTTGCTAACGTAAATGGTTTGGAAAATGAGGCTGTCGTTCCGGCACAGCTGAAAGAGCCGAAGGTTGTTTTTTTACTTTGTCTTCATAGAATTCGTCGACTTCGTTGACTCTGGTAATCCTGATCTCCACATTTTTTCAGGTTTGCTATATTAAAGGGTTTATACAAAACATACTAATAAATTTCCACATCTATCTTGAAATATACGTCTGTTCCTAGTATCTTGTATTAATTTAAGAACCCAGTATTCATTCAAAAATCTAGCCTCTTGATTGTCCTCTGGCTCTGGAAATAATGCTAAGAATTCAATACGTTTTTAAAAAATCTTTTTTTCGACTTCTTTACAAAAGGATAAAATAAGTTGGTAAAGAGATGTATCTTTCAATTTTGCCCCTGTATTTACAATTAATACATGCATCTTTTTCCTGCTGAGGTTGTCATATTCCAGCTCTATGTTAAAACCAAGGACGTCCTTGAACTTATCTAAAAATTTGGTTATATTATGTTCTTTATTAAACATGTTTATCCTATACCAATTATATTATATTATTTTTTGAATATTTTCAATTGGTTCCCAAGAATTGAATTTATCGTCATATCCTAACCATTTTACCAATGCGTATTCATGACCTTTGATTTTTTTCTTAGGTAATATTTTTTCAACCTTATATTCCTTCGATTCTTTAGTTATATCAAGTGATAATTCTTGCTCATAAAACGTGCCTTCAGTGTATTCACCCGATAAACCTTCCAGAGTGTAAACAATAACGGGACCAAAGATAATTTGTTTGATTTTGAAAAGTTCACGTGTGTAGTTTGGTAGATATCCTTTAGCAAACACGTTCTTGTATTTGGAAATTCTCACGGTATCACCAATTTTAAACTTCGGAGTTCCATATTCAACAGTGAGATAAACACCGTACAAATTATACCAAACAATATTTTCATTCTTTGGTAATGATGCTTCCTTCGGAGTCATGTGGATTGAATTATGATAAGTATTGTTATAACCATCCACTAAACGATCTAATACGTCGACCCATTTTCTAGTTTGTTTATCAGTAAAATATTTATACATGTGTGATTTAAGTGTCCTGTTAAAACGCTCAACAACCGATGCTTTTTTTATCGGATCGTGTACTAAACCACTCGATTTCATGATTTTCAAAAAGCTCTTTAACATGCTTATTGTAAAATTCACTACCTTCATCAAATTGAATTTTATTCGGTTCACGGTCTTTGAAAATTAACACAAAGGAGTCGGCCATTTCAATACCACGTTTTGATTTGAGCGGTATCGCCCAGGCATATTTCGATAACACATCGATAACAGTCAGGATGTAACGATACCCATGGTCGTTATTCATCTCCACAATGTCAGCTTGCCACTGATCATCAATTCCATAAACAATTACTTTGCGGTAAGGAAACTTTTTAATTGCTGGTTTGTCCATAGTGTAAACTTCTCTTTTGTTCCAGCCATTGTTTTAATTCCTTATATTTTATGTTTTTCTGGTCTTCTTTGATTTTACGCCACAATTTTGTGATGCCGCTGTATGCTAAATCAGAATTGTAATACAAGTCTCGCAGATACTGATCCATATTAGTAAGACGGTAAATTATAATATATAAAGTTACTATATTTCCGTTTCTAATTTCATCTCTGATTCCGTTTCTAATTTCATCTCTGATTTCATTTCTGATTCCATATCTGAATAACCATTCAGTTTGTAATACTTCAAGTAACGCTCCAAAGGGGGAGTGTAATTGGCAGCTTTCTGCATTTCAAGAGACTTCATGAATACTTCTTGAATAAATTCTTGTGATGTTTCAGTGTATACATTTGCCTGCGTGTATGTTAATAATTCCTTGAAATTTTGATATTGTAATTTCAAATGTGATACTTTGTCTGCTAGCTTTAAATTTTGATTGACAACTGTAATGATTATTGGAACTGCAGCTAATGCACTGACAAAAACTGGTATTGCAGGAACTATAGCTAATGTGGCAGTTCCTGAAAAAATCCCACTAGTAATGAGTATCGCTTTATTAGTGGGTTTTCACCTAAGCGTAGACGAACGATATATGCAGACGAAGAAACTATTGATATGCAAATACGACGTAAGCATGAATAGATGCCACGTATAAATCAACTGAAACCTCATTAATCTATTGACAATATTTAACGTCTTCAGCCCGAGTGGGCGAAAGAGAATGTTTCCTTTGTCAAGTAACTTGCATTTCATTATCAAAAGTTTACAGATTTGTCAATACCTTTCTTGTACACCTGTTTGCAGGTGTTAATGAATTAAAAGAAGATGGCGATTGGTTGATAGGCTTGCAAGATTGAGACGAGAACGCATTGATTTTTCATGATTTGAACCATCTGTTCACTTTCATTCTAATTCCTTTTAAATATGAAATTCATGTAAACATATGTTAGAATTAGTTATCAAAGTAATTCGAACACGTGCTCCAGGGAATTGTCGTGAAAAAATGGCCGGGCGCGGACGTGTTATCCGGGTTCCAGTGACACCTACAGAACGTCAGTTGATTTTGGAAGCTATGGGTCAGTATGCTAACAATTACCAACTGATAGTAGATCATGTCCGCGCAAATTTGCACATTCTTTCCCGAGATGTGCAAGACATTTACATCATTCGTCCTGCTTCTGTAGTGAGGCGCAGAATAAGGGATGTCGTCCAACGTCATCAGAACAGGTAATTGTTTGCACAAATAGGAAACGACCAACATTTATGACAGGGGTGGACTTGGAATATTGTGATCAGAACAATTTCAACAGACCCCGAATCAAGTACTATTAAAATTGTCAATGCCAAATTAAGTTTAGCATTTTCGTGGCCACCATGATGCTACTCAGATATTTTAACTGATGACTCCAGTAAAGTATCCCCACCTTCCTCCCACACATTGGCAATGTACAATTAAATTGTAATTAAGTTGTTCTAGACTGTAATGCTTCATAGACTTAACAGTAGCAATGAATTATGTATATGAATGTTCACAATCATGCAGGTATGAAGTTGATAACGACGTAACCTGTTGCTATTTAAAATCAACATTTAGTCCTGATAGGATAGATGATAATTATATTACGTCGTTATATACTTCGTTTGTATGCTACAAAATGTAGACTTCACAATGATTAATTTCATATTGCGCTCTAGCCCATTAATAGAGATACATATACAAAACCAGCGATGCTATTCGCATCTCTTGGCCACCTACCACAGAGAAAACAAATTCTGTTAAAAGCACGTAGGAGATATTACAACGTCTAAAATCAAATCGATATTATTCTCGATCTTTTTAAAAATCAAATCGATATTATTCTCGATCTTTTTGAAATCCTTATTCCTGCCCCCCCCCCCCCCCCCCCCGTCGTAAAGTTTGCTCGTGTCCTTACATGAAAACATTTTGGTATATATATTGATATATATACAAGAAAAAGTAGACAAAAGGAAAATCTGTTAGGTTGATTTTACTAATAATTCAATTTCCTCTCACTATCATATATTTGTAGTGTCTCCAAACATTAAAGTACACATTCACTTTGTTTTTATCGATATACATACAAAATGTACATTTTGAAGCTTTCGTTCTCAAAATATTAATATGACATTTGACATTTTGTCTGCAATAAGCTTTGAAAGCTGTATTTCAGTGGGGCACACGTGCACGCGCTTCATATGCTATTGACTTCAAAATACTGGCTTCGACCGACCATTCAGTATAACATAAATCATTGGTATTTAGCACTTTTCAGTGTGGTAGTCCGATCGTAAAACGATACTACAGTTTAAGGTAGTACAGTTTTGACATGCATACATACACTTCATAATAACTCAGGCCACCAATCCATATGTATATTTCAAATCCATTTTCACAGCGAGATTGGAAGACGAGAGGAAGTGAGGCTTTGGGAGATGCGTTATGCACCAGACCTTCCTCCACAACAACGTGGACAGCATGCAAGAAACATTTTAGTAAACGACAGATGGTGGGAAACGCTTGGTACTAGTCCTGGGCAAGTTGGACTTTTAACAGAACAGGATGAAGACACCCACAGTCCACCACAAGAGAAGAGTGTTGCTACCCCTAGCTCGCCTGTTTTCAGTCTGACCACAAACATAGCCGGTGGCCTTGTTTCTACTCGTAAGCGAATTATTAATGAGGCTGCTGCTTCAGGCGGCCCAAACCATACTCATGCCACAATTCGTGACCACGCAAACGCTGGTGATGAAGCTGCTGCAGACCGTTCATCAATAGCAATTAGACCAGCTCATGACCATGCTACTATAGAAGATGTCCTATGTGTGACACATGGTGCCCCAACTACTGGTCATGGCTATACTACCTTAGGAGGTGCTGCACATCATGCTACACCTACATCTGGCTACAATGTTGCTGTTGGGGATGCTGGAGATGATGCTAATGCAACACCTAACCCCCCACTTGCTGCTGCTATACGTCGGGCCCCATCTAGAGCTCATAACCATGCTGCTACATGGGCTGGAGATGATGCAACACGTCGTCCCCCACTTGTTGCTGCAGGAGAAGCTATACATCGGGCCCCATCTAGAGCTCATAACCAGGCTGCTGCAGGGGCTGGAGATGATGCTAATGCAACACGTCGTCCACCACTTGTTGCAGCAGGAGAAGCTATACGTCGGGCCCCATCTAGAGCTCATAACCAGGCTGCTGCAGGGGCTGGAGATGATGCTAATGCAACACGTCGTCCACCACTTGTTGCAGCAGGAGAAGCTATACGTCGGGCCCCATCTAGAGCTCATAACCAGGCTGCTGCAGGGACTGGAGATGATGCTAATGCAACACGTCGTCCATCACTTGTTGCAGCAGGAGAAGCTATACGTCGGGCCCCATCTAGAGCTCATAACCAGGCTGCTGCAGGGGCTGGAGATGATGCTAATGCAACACGTCGTCCACCACTTGTTGCCGCAGGAGAAGCTATACGTCGGGCACCATCTAGAGCTCATACTCAGGCTGCTGCAGGGGCTGGAGATGATGTTAATGCAAACCCTCACCCCCCACTTGCGGCTGCAGGAGATACTACACGTCATGCCCCACCAACAGCTCAGAACCATGCTACTGCAGGAGATGGTGCTAATGATGCAGTTCGTGTTCGAATGCCAGCAACTAATCGTGCCCCAGATGCTGCAAGGGATGCCATATTTGCAAGATTTCGTGCACAAGCAGCTGACATAGAAGTGGATGATAATAGGGTTCCTCCTGTACAGCCTCAAGCGAGGGATATTCCTCTACCAAGGGTGCAAAGAGGAAGACGACCATTGCATGGAATCATAAGGGACGTTTATGAAAGGCATCTAGAGTATATTACTTTGATGAACGAAAGGATCCCAAGAACTCTAGACTTGTTCGAGGACTTACTTGGGCATCTCAATGAAAGAGAAGACTATTAAACCAATTCTTCTTTTCAGCATCATCCACCATTTTAGTATTATAGTGGTAATAAGTTAAACATGTAAACATCACTGAAATAAACATAGTTATATATGTCGAACTTCTTACAGTGATTTTAGCTGTCAACTACTCAAGGGGTCATCTTTGTGTTGTGCCTTGCATATTTCGATTGAATGTTGATGCTTGTTTATATACATGATAAAAAGCACACAGTCAATTTCAAATCAGTATTTAGTAGTATTTAGTGCTATGAATATAAAGCCAGTATGTAGTGAGTAAAATCGTTCTTTGCTGACACTTTAATTCATTTTAATGCAACATTCTTTCTTTTCTCAATTCCTCCATTTTTAGAGAAATATTTTTGTTTAGGGGTACCAAACATCCATTAAAAGTAGCATCGATTTCGGAGGATGAGAGCTAAAATGGCACTGCGTTGCTGGATGTGGTAAGAAGTAATGCTACGTATGTCAACGAACTTAATCCATGATACATACATTTTCTAGCGCCATTCATTTTATAGACACGAACTTGGTCATAGTTTCATAATATTCCGATTATTTGATTGATAATTTCCTGACTTAAGTTTACTGTCAGTGAACCACTTCGCCATACACATGTCAATCCGATAATTCACACTATTTTTTTCGATCAACCAAGGAACACATCCATGACATAAGGGGCCTTATCTCTACGAAACGGACAAGGGCGAGCAGTGACTGAAATTATGACATGTCACGAGATAGATAATATAATTATATATGTGAAAGCTGTATATATCCTATAAAAAGTGTATAAAACAAGAACGAGTGTGAATGATAATTTTATAGACACGTATTAGTTCTGATATAGAACGACCAAGGTGGTGTAATATTTATTTATATTATTAGTATTTAAAAATCCCAAAGTATGCAAGTCGAAATGCGGTTTTAACAAATTCCAAAATGCCACAGTGTCATTTATCTAAGCAGTGAAACATATGTATGATGGTTTTGTAAGGATCCCTTTTCACTGCATGTCGTCAAAGTCTGGTAAAGATTTATACGCAAGCCGATAGGGGACTTCCGACTTCCAACTACGTGTGTATGTTTTACTTTTTACCAAATGGGCCAGGATGGAAGTCTTTATATTTATACCAAATGGGCCAGGATATATATATATATATATATATATATATATATATATATATATATATATATATATATATATATATATATATATATATATATATATATATATATATATATTCTTGCAGGTAGATAAAGTTAGCTTTGTTAGTTCAGATGTTCTTGGGATATTTGTAGGGAAGGTAAAAATAAGCCAGGAAAGAAGGCAATTTAAGAATTTGGAAGTTGGAAGTCGGAAGTCCCGTATCGGCTTTCGTAGATTTGAGATGTCACCGTGTACGAAAAAAGATAGTGTAACATTTGGCTTCATGTTTTCTTTTCATTTACTTGCTCATGCTATCGTATCGGTGACGATGACTATGCAGGGGGTGGGCAAGGGAGTTACCTTGTAAATTTTCTGAATAATAGTGTTACATAAGAGTACGAAGACAGAATGTCAATATTTCATTTGCATTTAGGATGAAAAAATTATAATTTACTAATTACGAAGGAAATAAACATAAGTTTATGCTTACTGATATGACGTTAAATTCATTTTACTTTCTGTATGACAAACATATACATGGTGGAATGATATGTTCAATGTCTCCACACGCTAGCTATTGAGTGTTTTGAGTGATAATAATAATAAAGTGATACAACGAGGCTGCAGAGTGACAAATGGTGGGCTTGGGAGGTTGTCGGTGGGATAGTCCCGACCGCCATTGAAAATGTGTGAAAAAGAGCACTCTATTGCTATATTGACGTGTTAAGCTAATTAAAAATACCCACTTCTGATCACAATGGCAATAATTAGTAAAGCCGAACAAGCTGTTCAACTGGAACATCTTTATACCAACAGGGACATTTTTAACAACTAAAGATAAACAAATTATATATTTAAAAAAAAAATTCTAATTCGAGATGCACACAGCTTATTCACTGCAAATTACTAGTATACTTACTTTTTACATGTTAATCTATGTCGATGTTATCTATAAGTACTACAGACTACAGGCACATGTTAAAACCATGATTGCCATTGAGAGAGCTGACATTTGAGCGCGGACCCAAAAATCAATTTTATTTCATTTATCGTGTGTAGTTACAAAAATTCGTTTACCAAAAAGTGATGCAATACTTTTCAGCGCATACGATTTATGAGTAAGTTATTTTTCTTAACAAGAATTCATGGTTCATAATGTCCATGTGTTGAAATCAATACGCCATATATCACAGGCCTCTTGTCGTCTAAGACACTCTCGACAAGACAAATTTGGAGAATATGAAATCCTTGTCACTAGCGTAAGTCAAGTCAATTCTAAATTATGCTAAAGTGACAGCCAGGCGTGTACAAAAAATATTATTGGGGAAGGTATTGAAACGTTTGTCATTGTTCATTGTGTTCTACATTGCTATAATCTGAATGGTTCTGGTAAATTCAGATATAACCTTTCTTAGAAAAAATAACTGATCTGCGCTGATATTAGTCCGAAAGTATCGTTGGATGTAACATAATTAGAGGGGGGTATCGTGGTTCGTTTTCGACAATTTTTTTCCCCACTTCGCGAAATGCTCACTTTAATCATATCAAGATTCATGACCTTTATGCTCCGCCTTCCCTTTTAACTAGCAGTCTTATCATATAATTAGATAATGTAGGCCTGAAATGACAAGATAAGATATGATTGGGTGTTCAACAACATTCCACCTGTTTTCATCAATAGCATGGGACATCCTCGTGTACACTTCACTTCTCCTCAGTTCAGTTCAGTGAATGACTCGATAGAGTGCACAGATTATTGAATACGTACGTACCCACGTTTGACTTAGAAATGCCTATCACTAGAAGAGAAGCCCAGCATCTTCTGTATTGTATTCTAAACCTCATTATGCTACCAATGGTTTCCATGCCGTTTGAACCTGACTTGTTGGACATAGTCCAAGTTGAAGATTTGGTAACCCTTTTTATTGTATTACTCGGAATTCGTTCAGTTACACTAGCTATCCTCCCAGACTGTAATCGATATCCCCGGATTACCCAACTTCTTTTCGAAGATTTTAGAGGAATTCAGGGAAGAGGCAAGGATGTTTGGCGAGAGTTGGAACGAAACCCTGTCTTATTTTGGAACCTTACAGGTGAAACACCACACTCCATGGCTCAGATTGTTAATGATTTATTTCCTTATTTAAATACAAGGCGTGGACATGGACGTCGACGAAGAACATTTATTCTTAGCCTTAGAAATAGGATTTTAATGGCATTTATTTGGTTAAGGAAATACGACCATTTAAGTACATTGTCATATATTTTTGATTTAAGTATCACAACTGTACATAGAGACATATATTTCATAGTAGATAAATTGTGGCACTACTTCCAGAACGTTATAACGTGGCCGACTCTAGACGAATGGAATGAACTTCGTGGAACCTGGCCAGAAATCCCATTTGCAGTTGGTGTCATAGATGGAACTCTTCATGAAGTGTATCGTCCACAGACTGAACCACAAGAGGAGTTCTATTCTGGTCGCGCACACTATCATTGTTTATCAACTCAGATTATCATTGACTGTCTAGGTAATATTCGGTTCGTAAAAACAGGATTTCTAGGACACATGAACGATGCAGGACAATTCCAACTGCTGCCATTAATTGGGCCGAATGAACCACTTCCTTTCCCTGCTGATTGTATGTTACTAGCGGACAAAATCTACAGGAATGAATATCCGCTGCTGACTGGTTTCCGAGCAAATCAATTACGTATAAATAGGGATTATCGGAGACAGTTTAATCGGATCCATGCGAGTTATAGGGTAAAAGTTGAACATACAATTTCTTATTTTAAAAGTTTTCGCGTTCTTCATTATATGTTCCGTCATCAACGTTGGTTTTTTTCTGTTGTTGCGGAAGTGTGTGGAGCACTGGCTGAACGTCATGTTCGACTTAGCCAGAGCATTCATTAAAGATTTTGTTTTGACAAGTAAGTGTGTGTACTGTACTCTCTCAACTCATTACTCTAGTATAATCTAGTTAGCATCTGACACTGCAATCAACAAAATGAATTCATGACGTGCTAAACTAATTTTACTTTGATATATCACTCCCCATATTTCTCTCAGCTTCATGTCCATAGTTAAAACATGTTTATTTTTCGTGAATTGGAAATCTTTATCATTTATTCATAATTTACGGGTTTATTTTTAAACACAATTCAAGTGTCTGATAACTTTGTGGCCAACACAATATACTCTGCTACTTCAAGAGTACACCTTCTGTCACGTCTAAGATTTCGAATTTAGTTTCGCACCTGTCCACTTGTGTCAAACGCAAATTTTCTATCACAAAATTACACTAGGGAATAATTGTTATCATGAACACGTTATGGTTATTGATACTTTGATACCCATATATAAAGGATGTATAGTGAGTTTCGTAATGGTGTTGGTCGGCAATAACACAACAACCCGATAGTCGAATACATACGTCATGACTACAATATTTGTTAAAGTTTCACAGATTTTTGCAACACTTTTGGAGTAGAGATCGGTTATTTGTCCCCGGCTTCTTCGCCTCATCGGCTTCGTGCATTCACAAAACAAGTTACTTGATTGTGCAGACAGGAAAAACATAGAAACAAAAATGTGATATCCTTATGCAAATAAAATGCAACGTATAAATCGACGAAACTCATTTTCTTTTGACGATATTTAACGTGGACGAAAGTGGACGTATGCAAATTTTAGAACGAAAACACATTTTGGAACGAAAGTCGACGAAAACCTATTGTTATACAAATACAGAGCGACGTATAAATCGACATGGCCAACGAAAAGCTCATTAATCTATTGACAATATTTAACGTGGACGAAAGTGGACGTATGCAAATTTTAGAACGAAAACACATTTTGGAACGAAAGTCGACGAAAACCTATTGTTATACAAATACAGAGCGACGTATAAATCGACATGGCCAACGAAAAGCTCATTAATCTATTGACAATATTTAACGTGGACGAAAGTGGACGTATGCAAATTTTAGAACGAAAACACATTTTAGAACGAAAGTCGACGAAAACCTATTGTTATGCAAATACAGAGCGACGTATAAATCACATGGCCAACGAAAAGCTCATTAATCTATTGACAATATTTAACGTGGACGAAAGTGGACGTATGCAAATTTTAGAACGAAAACACATTTTGGAACGAAAGTCGACGAAAACCTATTGTTATACAAATACAGAGCGACGTATAAATCGACATGGCCAACGAAAAGCTCATTAATCTATTGACAATATTTAACGTGGACGAAAGTGGACGTATGCAAATTTTAGAACGAAAACACATTTTAGAACGAAAGTCGACGAAAACCTATTGTTATGCAAATACAGAGCGACGTATAAATCACATGGCCAACGAAAAGCTCATTAATCTATTGACAATATTTAACGTGGACGAAAGTGGACGTATGCAAATTTTAGAACGAAAACACATTTTACAACGAAAGTCGACGAAAACCTATTGTTATGCAAATACAGAGCGACGTATAAATCACATGGCCAACGAAAAGCTCATTAATCTATTGACAATATTTAACGTCGACGAAAGTGGACGTATGCAAATTTTAGAACGAAAACATTTAGAACGAAAGCCGACGAAAATCCATTGTTATGCAAATACAGTGCAACAAATAAATCGAAATGACCAACGAAAAGGTCAACGAAAGTGGACGTACGGAAATTATCATGGCAAAGAGCAAGTACAAATAACGGTAAAGGAAGGTTGCGTAACTGTGCTGCTCGACAACCTAGAAGGGGGGGGGGGGTGATTCCAAGCTTGTCGAATTCTTTATAACTTTGTTATATTAAAGGCTTACTACTTATCCTCTCCAGTTTCACCTGCGGCAAAAAATAAAGGTTATCATAAAAATGTCCTGTCCAATCCGCTGAACAAACACAAAACATCAATACTAGTAGTACTCTCGTTTAAAACAGTTTTTAAAGGCTTCCTTTGAAAGTAGTCAGGGTAGATAACTGATAGATGCAAGTCTAAATGAGCAAATATTTCAACATTTTAAGTTAAGGGGTAGTAATTTCTAATTATTAAAACAGTACAATCACAGAAGTTAGAGAAGTCTCCAGCGTATATAGTAAAATACAGATAATTTGGAAAATTAAGCTAGAAACGAATGCGACGTTTTGACCAGAACCATGATTTCATTTTTAGAATATGGGTCAAAATGTCGCATTTGTTTCAAAATTAGCTTTTCAAAATAGCTGTATTGTACTGTCCTATTGATTCTCGGAAGAATTAACAATACGTTTTCTATTCTAATTATTGTTTTTTGCTTGGCTACTTCATAATTGTAAATGCACCGGTGTGTATTGGGCAGTTCTACCAATATATAGCTCTTGTCTTATACAAGCCAAATAGAAATAATTTTTGGTAAATTTCACCCAAGACATTTCAACTCTTTTGTTTTGATACTGCATAGTTTCTTTTACGTTAAAGGTGGTTGAACTGGTTGAAATTGACACTTCAATATTTCAACGGACATCTCATAACATTAATTTGCATACCAACTTGTAAAACGTCAGCTAATGATGTCACAATGATATCAGGTTGAGAGTTTTCTAAAATTATGATAATACCGTAGTCATTGACTGAGAAGTTTATTCACCTGTGTTTTAGACTGGGGCAAACATTTTGTAATTATATGTTATCGCAAAGCATGCGTTCTTACGAGAAAGTTGTGAGAAGACACGCTTGGCCAAAATTATCAAACACGCTGGATATTCAGCTCACGGCCACGAATGACCAAAATCTCATCAAAATATGCCCGCACATGAGAGGAATTGGAATGTGGAAATTGTCACCAGTGAAAATTTACTCAGCTGTTCAAGTTGTTCCAGTGTGCCCCTGGCTAAATTAGTGCTTCTAAAGGTGAACATCAACTAAGTAATTCATTGACAATAGTTGGTGTCTTCGACGAAAGTCGACTTATGGAAATTAACATGACAATGAGTAAGTACAAATAATGGTACGATATGGTTGCGTAACTGTGCTGCTCGACTACGTACTGGGGAGGATCACCAGAGCTTGTTGAATTCCAAGTACATGTATAACTATGTTTTACTACTTTTAATCTCGAGATTCACCTCTGACAAATAAAGATTGCCACAAAAATGTCTTGTCAAATTCATGGAATTAAAACAGAACATAAGTAGCACCATTACCGTTCTCCTGTTTCACTTTGAAAGCAACCAGGCAAGACAACCTACGAACGCATGCCTAATTCCTTGAATATTTCGACCTTTTATTTTTCATTGTTCGTACTTTCTAATTATTAGTTCAGTAAAATATTAGATCTTAAAGAGAAGTCTCTAAACGCCCTTCCCAATCAACACATTTTTACTCTTTGTTTAGATACAGTGCAAAGTTTGTCTTACGTTAAGAATGATTTAACCTGATACTTCAATATTTCAATGGACATCTCATTATAATTTGCATGCCAGCGTCTTACAACGTTAGCCAATGACGCTACAATGTTCTCCTCAAGTTGAGAGAACACTTGTTTCTAAAACCGCCGGCTGCTGCTGCAGTGTCTGAGCAATACCACAATTTTTGATTGGTGGAATCTAAAGATTTGCATATAGAATTACAGATGGTTTCAATGACGTTAAATATTGACAAAAGACTAATGAGTCTGTATTGTTGTTTAGGTCGTGTTCGTTCAGGTTAACGTCCGCATTTGCATATGAATATCTCATTAACGAGGAGATCGTAGTTTACCGTCGGTATAAGTGCTTAGGTGAAAACCCACTATTAACACGACTTAACAATTTGTAAGAGCGTCTATATGCACTACATACTCGTGTGAGATAATCAATCAAATCCTGTATTGCTTTAATATTTTGGTCAATCATTGATTCGGTTTTATATAATCGTATCACTTATATATGTAAATATTTTATTTTTATAAGGTTTGATAATCAAAGAGGAACGAAAAGTTATTTTTGAATAACGACGATCGAAGACCTTAAAACTACGAGTGACTTTAACCCTTTTTTTTAGTATGAAATAACCGAGACACAGATGCTGGTATAATTTGTTTGTTTACAACGAATGTTGAATGAGATATTTTAATTTTATCATCGAATTTTATATTAAAATGAACTACTGATCTCTCGTCAATATCCTTAGAAATACTAGCGGAGTCTATAAAATGTTGAATGTGATAAGCTCCTGGTTGAATAAAGTAATCATTTGTATCACTATCAAATATTACTTTATCTGTGTTTATTATATGAGAAAATTCATTTACCAATAACCTAACAATTTTTTTATGATCTAATTCAATTATCGCAATTTCTTCCGTTATCATAGGTTTTGGAGGCAGTAAAGGTTTTAGTTTAAACGTATTATTTTCATATGCTAAGTGATATTTAACACCCGTGATTATTTTCATAGATTTAAAATCCCTAAGATCATTGAGAGATAAGCTTAATGATTTGTTCATTGCATATGATTAAATTTGAGACAAAAAAAATGTGTTAGGTTTTTAGTAAAATTAGACTCATGTTTTATCTTATGTTAACAGTTATGTAATGAAAATATTCTTGTCCTCTGAGGTTTTTTAATAACTTGTTTAAATATTAACACAACTATATTTAAAATATTGTTGACCTGTTTTGTCAGATTTTTGAAGACCTTCTGATTTTATATAAAATGGAACTGACAAAAATTCTAACTGATTAGCAATACGTGATGGTAAATAATAATGAGCTTTTAAATTATCATTTTGAAGTTTACCTATATAACTTAGACCAAATTTACCATTAATTGATTTTACTTCAGTTACTTTTTATATTTCATGTAGTGGTAAATCCCTCCATTTTTTAACAGTTTGTTCTTGTACTGCTTTGTTAAATTGATCTTGTGTTGGAATACAACATGTTTGATTTGATATAATACGTTTATGTGTCATTGTGTCTTTGTATACTATTAATATTTTATTTGTTTAAATGGAAAATATTATATCTCTACAATCTTTTATTAAGTGTATACTCACTTATTTTATTCTCACTTATCGGGAATTTACAACATGAATCATAGTCTATAAAATAAGCCTAAAATACTTTAAAATCTATAAGAATCATACATTTCAAAGTTATTGGTCCAATATCTATAGTCTTTAACCCTTGTGCTATTTTAGATAATGCTTTACTTGTTGACAAAGTAACATGGATAAGTTCGTTTTCAATATGAACTTCAATAGTTAATAATGAACGTTGATTACATGATATTGTAAGTCCATTCAAAAGAGTATCGTATTCACTCTCAGTATTTAATTTAATACAGTTAATAACAATGGTACCATTGGTTACTTTCTTTATATCTTCAGTCATCACTTCATTAGCAGTAAACAATTTTAATTTACCCTCACCCTCATGTGGTTTCAAACCCAATATTTTAAACTGCATATCATAAAATAACTGAATATTTCCTTTGTCAACGTCATAACTACAATACCATTCCCCTGAATTTATAATTCTACGAAAAATATTGTTTTCTTTCACTTTTGTTTTTGCAGCATCTAATTTTAAATGCAGCTTTGGATTCAGAAGGTCTAGTCTAGGATCTGCTTCCGGTAAATAGCCTCTGATATCAGCTAAACTAAATGCCTTATTATTATCATTATAAACCAACACATAAGGAACTCGATCAGTTAAACCATGGTCATTAGTTAATGGTTTTTCAATCAATTCAACACAAAGCCAAATGGTACATGATGTTTTGATATTCTTCGATTGTCTCATCATTTAGGTCTACTAAATTGTTGGTATGCTCGTGTGATTGAACTGCCGCTTGTTCTAAATTAAATGATTTAGAACTATTTTTCCATTTAAAGACGAAATCTTTATTATTATTGCGTCCGGTTAAATACGGTGTGGGTGTGTGAACATCTTTGAGATCATTAAGTGCGTGTGCTGTCCCACACGAAATTTACGGTCAACTGATCAGCACCTTTTAGAAATACCTAGAGCCAAAACTGAGTTTTTTAAAAAGTCATTTACAGTAAGAGGAGCCAAAGATTTTAATAATCTACCTGTACATTTGCGTAAAATAGATGCAGTTGATGTTTTTAAGAGGGATTGCTATAATTTCTTATTTAAAAAGTATATGGATGAATCATTTTAAGTCAATTGTACTTATTGTATCTGTAAATGTATTTTAAACAGTCTATTGAAATTTTATTCCTCTATTGATTGTCACCTATGTCAATTTTAAGTGTTTGTTTGGTATTGATTATTTGTAGTGCACTGTATTGCCGTGTATTTTATTGTGTTGTTATTTTGTATTTTGATGTATCTCGACCTCCACGAAAAGAGGTTTAAAAACCTATGGAGTTATCGAGATTAATAAATAAAGATTAATAATAATAATAAAAAAAATAAATAATATCCTTGTGGTGCTATCATACCTAATCCAAAATTTGATGGCATATTATATTAAGTATATAACAAATATATATAAATATATATAAACAAAAAACAATGAAGTTGTATTTAAACGAAGAATCTAATGATATTACTATCAGTTTTACAGAAACGCTGACTGGTTATAAACAGATACGACTGTTGGAGTGTAAACTATATAATTCCTGGTATAATATTACCAAAAAAAACAATGAAATTGCTTTTACTGTTAACAATAAAGAGTCACTTAAAAAAATAGAATCGGGTAATTACAATGTAGAAACATTATCACAAGCAATTTTACGTGTGGAAGCAGACTCTGTTATATAAGAATACATTTTACTTCGAAGTCCAATAAACTAATTGGTACACCTGCACATTCATCTTTGAATTTACCAATTACTTTCTTGTTATAATCAAAGAAATATGGACTTTTTGATGAAAAATCACTATTATCAAAAAGGTCTTTGTCTTTCTAGAAATCTTTATAAGTCATTGGTTTGAATTTCATACATTAATGAATCTGTATCTGTGAATAATAATTTAGCTCGTGGTCCATATTTTTCTTTTATATAGTTGTAATGAAAATCATACATTAAAATTTTAGACAAATCAAGAATACTCATTCCAACATATAAGGGTTGATTTAGGGTTAATCGTTCTTTTTTGTTTTCTACTGCTACTGGACTTTCAGTTATAATTTTTTGCATGACAAACGTTGGTTTAGATACTAATTTCCGCATTTGTTTTTCTGTGATACATAATTTTATACTACGATGTTTGCGTACATTCATCATGGTACGTCCAAAGACAGAGTTATTCATTAGTTTGAAGAAATCTTTTTCGAATGCATTTCTTGTGTTAAATAAAATATATTGCGACATCCACTTTGATTGATTAAACTCAATGGCTCTGTGAATTTTAGTGATTTTTAAACCGAGTGATAAAAATTGTTTTAAGTTTTGAAAATGAAGTACATAATTGTTTTTTGGTCTCAGAGTTGTAGTTAATTTTTCTATATTTCCACATTTGATATTAAATAAGTCACGTATCTTTTTATTATGCGGAGATAACATGTCTTCAGTAATACATAGTTTCTCAGGTGCTAAAGGATAATCATTATGGAGATCGTGCAACTCGCTAGGATATTCAAGATCAACTTCAAGGATTAATCCATGGTCACTTTCGTTGGTGTACTTACTTAAATCAAGCGAATCTAGATCAACCCATTTAAATCCATGTGTTGGTAAAGATTGAGTCATTGCCCAGCCATAGAGATTATTAGCATCTAAATACATAATGTACTTTGTTTCCTGAGTTGGATCATAATCTTTCATGTATGGATTGTTTGCCTTTGCAAGACCAGTGGATATATAAGAAATACCTCCACGAAGACCTTTTTCTATGAAGAGATGCATATCTATATCTGTTAATAATTCGAGATTAATTTTAGACATTTTTAGACACGCATCCCAGGATAATCCCGGAGCACTGAAATAATGACAGGGATCGAGGTTATAGTATACATTACATGTCTTTCGGAAATTTTCAAATACGTCAGTTAATAAAAGTACATCAGTTTTAAGATATAGATCATGATAATCACCCATCGTTTGCATATCAAAATGCTTCCAAATATTTTGCGAATGCTCATAATCTTCATCAGTTATACCAGCCTCATTTAGATTTTCCTTTTGTGGAAGATTAACATCATTGAATTTTTCAATGGAATCCATATAGTCATAGGGGTATACACCCTTCCGTGTTAGTAATTTTAAGCTATTGGGGAATTCTTGTTTTGTGTATTTGAAATCACTTGTGTTACCTACGAGTTTTTCTAATGAAGCATTTAAGAAATTTAAACTATCTATGAAAACTAAGTGAGTACCAACCATTATAGCCATGAACTTTTCCATTGAATGAGGGATAATATTAATTTTTTCGTTAAAGTTTTCAAGGGTTTGAACAATAAAATGATTGTCATATCCTTTTAAATTGTGGAATATAACGGGTATTTTTTTCGTTACTTGAAAATTGATATTACATTTTACATGTGCTGAACCACGGTATTTACCAGTAATATGGCAATGATCACGAACTTGTATGTCATCTTCTTCATATAATTTTTCACAAATATGACATTGCGTTGCGTTTTTGAAACATATTTCATCGTTTATGAGCATGCACTAAGGTTTGTTAAAATGTTGTTCTTTTATATCATTGCTATAGTCAACTTCTGATAACATCATTTCCATAAATATTTTAGATGCATTTGGTCCTCTGTAAATGACACTTTCTTTACTGAATGTATCATCATAACAACATACAAGTTTATAAGCAAAACTACATACTTCATGCTTTTGGTAATGATGTGTGAATATTGTGTTTTCATTAGGATAACAGGTATTCACTTTTCGAGTTATAGATTCGAAATCTGCATAAATAACAAATGGTGCATTTCATTGTTTTAAATAATTTTTAAATGATAACCATTTATATTCCTCAGTTGGCATTCGTATAGCTTGTGTTCCATTTATTTCAAAACAAATAGGAATGTGCTGATTTAAAATCTCTGCAGTTGTAAAGTGCTGTAAACAGTATTCACAGAAATGCTTTCTTCCTTCATAGTTTGTTATACCATGCATGAATCAATTAAAATCTTTGATCCAAACATAATGCCTTTTATCACCCTGAGTTATTAATAGTAAGTCAAGGTGATCTTCACAAGTTTGTTTACTAACATAAATTGGATATGCTTTTTTATAACCAAATACAGAAATAGATATATTATTTTGGTTTTCAATTTTGGGTATTTGTTTTATAGTAACCGGGAATGTTATTCCTTTATAATCTACATCAACGATGTGTTGACTCTATCTAGATGGTCTATTTTTATGAATTCCGACTGGAAACTTATATGCTAAGTGACACCATCTAAAACATTCATCATCATTATTTTGAATATTAATGAGACCTTTCTTGTGATGTTGTAGTTCATTTGGTAACTTGATATATGAGTTACCTTGTAAAGGTTCGTATCTTGCGATATTTACATAAAAATTAAGAAGTGTTTTTATTTGCCAACCAGATCCTTCACGCAACCATTTGGCAATGTGTTCAATAATTCTTCGATTTGGTCAATATTAATAATTTGCAATGGACTACTATTAAAATAACCATCACCTGTTGTCTCTTCCATACCTTTACCACTTTTAACAAATTTTATCTTCAAGGTTAATATTGCTTTTTTTCCACCCATATTTTGTAAATTTTGTTCTAAGATTTTCTTTATTATCAATTTATTTTCAGTTAATTGTGTATGAGGTTCATTCTCAGTTATATCAATTTCATATGATTTCACGTATCCTTTAAAAGCTCTCTTGAGTTCATGATATCCAGGTAACATTATAACACCGCCTACATGACGGTAACCTCTGTTAATAAGAGCTTGATATGTATCATTACCTATTTTAATCATACGTTTGGTAATAGGATTCATGATATATTCTTCCGTTAATGGTCGAGGAAGATTATCTGGCACAGGCCAATCCAATATATTCTCAGGAATAGGTGGTAGATCACCATTCCGTATAAGCTTATTGTATACACGTACGCCCACCAACTTTTATCATTCGGTTCATGAGTGGGTTCCGATTCTTATTCATGTTATATGAATAAAAAATATTTATTTATAAATAATATTTATTTGTTCAATTGATATTTTCTTAACTTACAACTTTTCTTTTTATGTATATACAACGTAATATAACTACCTAATTCTGAGCCACAATCACAGATGTATCTCATAGGTTGTTTAGTGCAAGGTGTACTTCTGTTAAAATGTATCTTTAAATGACACTCGTTTTCATATGCAAACCCACATTTATCACATGTGAATTCGGTAAATATACGATCACATGTTGGGCATGCATCAGGATATTCACGTTTATGTATATACAACGTAATATAACTACCTAATTCTGAGCCACAATCACAGATATATCTCTTAGGTTGTTTAATGCAAGGTGTACTTCTGTTAAAATGTATCTTTAAATGACACTCGTATTTATATGCAAACCCACATTTATCACATGTGAATTCGGTAAAAATACGATCACATGTTGGGCATGCATCAGGATATTCATGTTTAGTGGTCTCGCAAGAATCTTTTATATTTGTGTGTTTGATAAAATTATGTTTATGTCTAAAACGTTTATTGCATTTTTCACATTTGAATTCTGGCGCCGACCTACCACAAGTATCACAGTTTTTTCGCATTGTTAATGTATATAATATAAAAATACAATTGTCTAAATAAACGCCTTAAAGGTCATAGAGGTGAAGGATGACGTTATAGACAGCTTGATTGATTACATGTTTTGACCTTTGAACCCGCCGGTACGTTCATTTAGACAATGGGTTGGTGTATTAATAGATTGTTTTCACTGTCGATCGTAACACTGTATGCAGTTTCACTGGTACAGAAACCAGAGTTTACTCAAAATTTAACATAGGCTAGACCACTTTTTAAAACGTTAAAACGATGAAAAAAAAGGGGGGGGGTTGTCGTTTCACTGGTTCTAGTTTTTGGGTTTACTCAAAATTTAATATAGATTAGACTGTTTTAACTTTAAATAAACGGTGAAAAAGGGGGGTTGTTGAAATAGTTGTCTCATACCGCTAACTTCTATATATATATATATATATATATATGATCTGATATATGTATTATAATGTGTGGTATGATATAGGCTTGATGTATGACGTAATACAATGCGTACATTTTTACACGGTCACAAGTAACACTAGTTCAAGAGTTAATGGGTAGGTAAATATTGCCTGACGTGTTATAGGGTGGTTTCTGTTTAATTTAAGTTGTAGTTTTGAATTTCAAAACATTGTGATTGTCTAGTTGTCGGTATATAAATATTCAACTTACGTATATTGGTTCCATTTCTGGCATAGTTGTCTCCGTCTTCTGGCTTCGCTTGGTTTGATCGGTAACGTCGACGTAGGTGGCGATGTGATAGCGGTTGGACATCTTCTAACTGTTTGATAACTTGACACGTGCCCTAAAAACAGATACCACACAAAGGTCACGTCAACTTGATACATATGCCCTAAAAACAGATTACATTATTATGTCACCAGATCAGATACCACACAAAGGTCACGCCAACTTGATACATATGCCCTAAAAACAGGTTACATTATTATGTCACCAGATCAGATACCACACAAAGGTCACGTCAACTTGATACATGAGCCCTAAAAACAGATTACATTATTATGTCACCAGATCAGATACCACACAAAGGTCACGTCAACTTGATACTATATGAAGTTAGGGAGCCTTCAGTATTTACAAGGGGGAGGGGACCGGAGGAAATCACACATGGTCTATTAAATAAAGCATGATCCTCCCCCATTCTTCATTTGTGAAAAGTGACCCTCCCCTTTGCCCCATTTTGTACATCATGACCCTCCCCATGGCAACTGCATATACTGAACGTTAATCAACATTCCCATTATATGTATACATACAAATTAAATGATTTTGACTCTGTATTAGAAAGCAATATGTGTACATATAAAGTGATCTGGACACTTGTAAAAGTTCCCTGATATCATTATCATCATCATCATCATCATCATCATCATCATCATCATCATCATCATCATCACCTTCACCTTCAGTATTGCCATTATCAGTGTCACTCTAATCTGACTCACTGGTACTACTTGAGTCAGTACATGTATCACTGTCCGTGTTCTCTATAACATTCAAAACTAAATCATCATCATCATCATCACCATCGATATCACCGTCATCACCATCATATTTTATCAACAACATTCACGGACAGTGTGAGTGATAAGGTGAGATATGGTACACTCAACAAAATGTTTTTATAAAACAATATTCTTACAATACATATATTTTTATTTTTATATTCTGGCATGTAAAATACTCGTAAAAATAAATGTTGAGTGTTAATCTCACTTTTACATCTCAAAACACAATACAATTGACAATCAGTGAATCTTCAATTTGGTCACAAAACTACGGATTGTAAAATGTGACCCTCCCCCAACCATTATAATGCAAAAAATGACCCTCCCCAAGAACAGGTTTGTAAAATGTGACCCCCCCCCCCGATTCCTCCGCCCCCTGTAAATACTGAAGGCTCCCTTAGCAAAACAGATGTAACATCCAAATTCATAGATGTATATCGTAAACATTTCGCCTACTCGTCTAGTACTTAAAAGGGTCAATTTGACAAATACCATTAATCTATTCTGTCAACTATTTTGATGTCTATTTAATTAAAAAAAAACATTTCAATGTCGGATAAAAACTATTTGTTATGTAACAGCGTAGTTGAGCACTCATTAATATGCCTTTCGAATTCAAAGGTCTTTGTCGAAATGTTATTCTTGTTGTTGCCATGCACAAAGTACATACACCGTTGTCGTGACAAACGTCTTACCGATTTAATGATATAAAGCCACTCTGAATCGTTGCTGTCTTTACATATAACGGTACTTCTTCTTCATAATAAAGTAATAAACACATGTTAGGTTTAACACAACACAACACAACACAACACAGAACAACACAACACAACAACACAACACAACACAACACAACACAACACAACACAACACAACACAATTATCAGAATTAAATTGAATATCCGGATGTAACGACTAAACGCTTTCGATTAATTCCAACACAGCTTGACATGCCATTTTAGATAACTGCCATAATTTTGGGACTTTCAATGTGTTTTATTTACTCTGTACACTCCAATCACTGTTGACTTTCTTTTTTCACTTTTTACCTCATATAAGGAGAGGAAATGAACTGTTGCTGTCTGTCTGTCTGTCTGCCTGTCTGTCTGTCTGTCTGTCTGTACGTACGTATGTCTGTGTGTATGTATGTATGTATGTCTGTGTGTGTGTGTGTATGTATGTATGTATATGTATGTATGTATGTATGTATGTAAACATCAGTGTTTCTCTTGGTATATTTCCTTGCCAATGTAACTTCTTGTGTACACGGCTTAATAAATAAATAAATAAATAAATATGTATGTATGTATGTATGTATGTATGTATGTATGTATGTATGTATGCATGTATGCATGCATGCATGTATGTATGTATGCATGTATGTATGTATGTATGTATATATGTATGTATGTATGTATGTATGTATGTATGTATGTGTGTGTGTGTGTGCGTACGTACATGCGTGCGTATGTATGTATATATGTATGTATGTATGTATGTATGTATGTATGTATGTATGTATGTATGCATGTATGTATGTATGTATGCATGTATGTATGTGTGTGTGTGTGTGTGTGTGTGTGTGTGTGTGTGTGTAATTCATCAGTAACTGTTCTAGAGTAAAACGTGTGATTCTTACTTGTAGTAATGAAAGAGACACATTTCTGTGTCTTCAAGGAGAAGATGTACCGGCCAATGTCTTACCAACGGGAGAGTTCTGTCAAATTGATAGATGTTTGGTTAATAGTCATTGCAAAATTCATTTAGGAAACAAACCGAACTTGGGAACAAGCAGGGGGGCTTTATATAGAAAACAGGGGGGGGGCACAATGTGTGGGTCCGAACGTGTCCTTGGAAATTCTAATATTCATTCTTTCTCTCTCTCTCTCTCTCTCTCTCTCTCTCTCTCTCTCTCTCTCTCTCTCTCCCTCCCTCCCTCCCTCCCTCCCCCCCTCTCTCTCTCTCTCTCTCTCTCTCTCTCTCTCTCTCTCTCTCTCTCTCTCTCTCTCTCTCTCTCTCTCTCTCTCTCTCTCTCTCTCTCTCTCTCTCTCTCTCTCTCTCTCTCTCTCTCTCTCTCCCTCCCCCTGCTGGCTAACTGTTATATTTTTGCGATACAACATATGAATTCACAAGGATGTATTCAGTGCAAAAAATGAACGCATACGAATCACTTATAATGTCATCTGTCGTCTTACCTTAGATATTCGATATGTGGAGGATCTTTTCCAGGTTCTGTTACTCTCATGAAAATGTCGTGAAAATCCTGTAACCAATTAAAGACTAGTTTAGCTTTTACTTTGATTTTTAATTTGATTACTTGTATTTTGAACTTTGACCCATTTTGTATTTTTGGGTGTTGCCATCCCATGCTAGCTGTCATCAATTCCACATTGGTTAGGGTTAGGGAGCCTCCAGAAGTTACAAGAGGGAGGTCCGGAAGAATTGGGGGAGAGCGACATTTCACAAATCTAGGGCCATATTTTAGAAAATGGAACTTAAGGGAGGGTCACATTTCCTTTGACTCATTTTTTTATTAACTTTATATCAATTTGTAATTTTGGCTTGCTCCCACAGCTCAATCATACTGCTGCCAAATCCCATCATTGCCACCATTGTAAAGTAATATCATAAGGGAGCCTTCAGTATTTACAGGGCCGGAGGAATCGGTGAGGGGGTCACATTTTACAAGCCTGTTCTTGGGGAGGGTCATAGTTTTGCATTATAATGGTTGGGGAGGGTCACATTTTACAATCCGTAGTTTTGTGACCAAATTGAAGATTCACTGATTGTCAATTCGTTTTTTGTGTTTTGAGATGTAAAAGTGAGATTAACATTCACCATTTATTTTTACGAGTATTTTACATGCCAAAGTACAAATACATATGTTGTAAGAAAATTGTTTAATAAAATGATGCATTGTAGTGAGTGTACCATCTCACCTTATCACTCACACTGTCCGTGAACGTTACATATAGTGAACAGTTACAGTAACCGGTGCCGAGTTTATCACTCTTTTATTGAAGAAATGCATGTATAGCCTTTCAGTCTGTACTGCACATTGGCATTCGTCGAACAACCTCGTCGTTGCAAAAGGATCACTTTTTACAAATGAAGAATGGGGTGAGGGCATGTTTTACTTAACAGACCATGTGTGATTTCCTTCCCCCTGTAAATACTGAAGTTTCCCTAACATATCAGTGAAATGCAGTGAGTTATTAACTGTTAGTTGTGGTTTGAGGAATGTGAACGGGTCCGACAGTAGTAAAGGGCGAACAGCGTGGCATGACATTTGGGATTATGTCACGGAGTTGAAATGTTGACCTCGGTTATGAGGTTGTCTGTTGTCTTTGGGAGTTCTGCCAATTAGATCCAAACAAATGTATTAATTCAATACAAACCGAAACTCATTGTGATGGTAATAGTGGGAAACAACAAATACCTACAGAAAAAATCCCTGTCTCTAGTGGGATTCGAACCCAGGACTTATTAATACTAATCTTGAGCTCTAACAATTACACCACAACTACGTATACAGGTGTGTTAAATTTTCTGAAGGGGATCGGAAGGGTCGTATTTTATAGAACCGAAAGTGTGGTAGTGTAACTTTTTAGCACAATGTACCAGGGGAGGGTTATATTTTAGAGAACTGAAAGTGAGGGAGGGTCCCTTTCTAAAACAATGTACTAGGGGAAGGTGATATTTTAGAAAAATTTATCGAAAGTGAGGGAGGGTTACTTTTTAGCATAAGGAAGGGTCACATTTTATGCCACAGGCCAACCGAGTCACAGAGCTTGAGAAATCGCAAGACGAACAAGACCAGTATAGTCGGAGGGAAAATATCGAGATCCACGGCATCCCTGAAACCCAAGATGAAAGGACAGACGACATCACCTTAGCTGTTCTTCAACCAATCTATCCCGGTATTACCATCAATGACATCCAAGTAACACATAGAATTGGGAAACAACAACAAGACAGAAGAAGACACAGACCAATCATAGTCAGATTTGTAAATAGAAGAATTCGAGACAAAGTGTACAAAGACAGAAAAAGGATGAAGCACACCACGACAGATAAACTTGGGTACGAAACTAAGAATAACATCTACATCAACGAGAATCTAACATCACGTAAACGAAATCTAATGAAGAAAGCAAATGACAGAAGGAAGACACTGAACTATAAATTTCTATGGACACAAAATGGTAACATTTATACTAGGAAAGACCAGAGTTCTATGTCGGTCGTTATGCGAAATGAGGCAGATCTGCCCAAAATTGTATAAACTGTACAAATGTAAGCTTCTCTTTAAATTTGTATTCATCTTTCCACGAATATCATGAATATACCACCAGAAACAGATATTTTTCATGTATCTAACGGTACGTACTCAATCTCAAAATTCAATGACAAGTTTTCAAATAGTGGCAATGTACTTTCTGTTTCCCACATCAATACCCGATCACTAAGTAAACACTTTGAAGAGTTGAAATCTGTATATGAAGATAGTTTAAACACCAATTTCAAGTTTATCGCTCTTACAGAAATTTGGCAAATACAAAATACAGATATGTATAAATTGGAAAATTACTCTCTCGAAATTCAATGTAGAGACCGGGGTAAGGGTGGCGGTGTAGGGGCATATGTACATTCCACTATAAACTATACTGTTATTCCAGATATAACAGTGCCAGCTGCTGAATCAATGTGGTTGGAATTTGTTGATAGAGGGAAATATTACATTCTCGGTGTCATATATAGGCCACCACATTTTGATGAAAATACCTTTATAGATGGTATCGAAAATACTCTAAATCAAGTTAATCACAAGTACTATGGCTGTATTATTGTTGGCGATTTTAACATCAATGTCATCGAAAAATCTAACACTTCACAGAAATTACTGAACACACTTTCTTGTTTTCATTTAAAGCAAATGATTCAAAATGCAACTCGTATTACCAAAACCTGTCAAACCACAATCGATCATATTTATATGAATTTAAGTAATAAGCACATTGACGCAGGTGTTATTATCGCCGATATTTCCGATCACCTACCAATTTTTGTATTTGTAAATAAATTCTGTACTTTGCCTTCGGAAACTCCCTTATCATCTTCGAGAAATTTCTCAAATTATACAGTCCAAAATTTCAATCATGATCTACATATAGAGTCTTGGGAAGGAGTTCTGAATTGTCATGATGTCAATGAGGCATATGAAAATTTTAGCAAAATATTTTTGAGTATCTGTGATAAACACGCTCCTCTACATGCTAATGGCAAACGAGAAAGAAAGAAAAGTAAACATTGGATTACAAAAGGATTAAAAAAATCGATAAAAGTAAAACACAAAATGTACAGTAAATTAATCAAAGAGAAATTTAGAGAACCACTGTTCACTCGACACAAAAAGTATAGAAATACACTGACTTCCTTACTGAAAAAAACCAAGAAATACTATTACACAAATCTTCTCATGACAAATCAGAACAACACCAAAGAGATGTGGGACGTTATACATGAACTATTAGGGAAACAAAAACACAAAAATTTGAAAATACCAAATCAAATAAAACCCAAATCTGAAAGCTGTACAGAATTTATCACTCAACCGCAGGATATTATT
Organism: Glandiceps talaboti; assembly: GCF_964340395.1. Taxonomy (NCBI): domain Eukaryota; kingdom Metazoa; phylum Hemichordata; class Enteropneusta; family Spengelidae; genus Glandiceps; species Glandiceps talaboti. The sequence goes on along the minus strand of NC_135557.1, from coordinate 446,377 downwards.
GAACAGTTTAACGACTTTTTCATTCAAATAGGTGAAAGTCTAGCAAAGAAAATTGACAATTCTAGAGGAACTAATTACATGATTGTCATATTTGAATAGCCCAATTCAGTTTTCCTTTTTTCTCCGCCCTGTTACTGAAAATGAAGTCAAAGACATAATTTCTTCACTGGACACTAGGAAAGCGGCTGGTCATGATGGCATTGTTGTTAAACTTGTAAAAGACGCTTCAAAAGAAATATTGAAACCCTTATGTTCACTTATTAACTTATCATTTTCAAAAGGCATCTTTCCCGATGACCTCAAAATAGCAAGAGTTTTACCGATTTACAAAAAGGGTAACCCAGAAGACATGGGGAACTATAGACCCATATCTATTTTACCAATTTTTAGCAAGATTTTTGAGAAATTGGTGAATGAACAAATACTGAATTTCCTGGACAAACATGACATACTTTACAAACACCAATACGGGTTCAGAAAAAAGCATAGTACAAAACTTTCACTGATCAGTTTATCCCAATATCTACTGAGTGAAATTGATCATGGCAATCCAACTCTGGGTATTTTTGTAGACTTCTCTAAAGCCTTTGATACCATAAATCACGATATTTTGCTTGCCAAACTAGAGTTTTATGGTATCAGAGGCTTACCCCTCCTTTGGTTTAAAAGTTATTTATCTTCCAGGAGTCAATTTGTTGGCATCAACGACGTCAAATCTAGTAAACAAAATATAAATTGCGGTGTTCCACAGGGCTCGATTCTTGGGCCAACTTTATTTCTGCTATACATAAATGACATCCCGATGTCTTCAAATGCTTTTGATTTTAGATTATATGCGGATGACTCAAATTTATTTTACACAATTAAAAAAGACACAAACACATGTACTATAGACCTAAACCTTGTAAGTAAAAATTTTAAGGATGTCATCAACTGGTGTGATGCCAACAAATTGACGATCAATTCAAATAAGACCAAATATACAATCTTAAAAAGCCATAGAAAAAATGTAGTATTGACTGGTTCCCTTGAATTTAAGGGGGTCTCACTAGATGAAGTTCAAAGTTCGCCTTTTGTTGGGGTCAACATTGACAATATGCTGTCTTGGAAGCAGCATATAGCTGAGGTGAAAAAGAAAATTAGTAGGATGACAGGTGTGTTTTATAAGTTACGTCACACGGTTCCAGAATATGTACTTGTACTGATGTATAATGCTTTTGTTCTGCCCCATATCACCTACTGTCTCGAAGTGTGGGGTAACACGTGTCCGACATACCTGAATGAAATATTTTTAATTCAAAAAAGAATAGTGCGCACCATAACAGATAGTCATTGGTGTGCTCACTCGGAGCCATTATTTAAAAGGTTGAATATTCTTGACATTTTCAAACAGCACAAATTACAGCTTGCCGTTCTCGTTCATGACGTTTTGCACCTCAGATTACCGGATACCTTTCAGGATTTTTTCACTCCCATTAAACACTCCTTCACAACACGACAGAGCTCCAGAAACGACCTTACTATCCCAAAAGCAAACCATAGGACTGGTCAGTTCACTGTCAAGTATGTAGGTGCTAAACTATGGAATAGCATCCCTTACAACATTCGCAACATAAATAGCAGAAGTCATTTTCAAACAGAGTTCAAAAACTATCTCCAATCATTGTAAGCTAGTTATACTTCATATTCATAGAGATTGATTACCGTTTGTCTGTATATTTAAGTAGGTCATTTGTTGTTTCTTTTCGTGTATTTGCTTGTTTGGTTGTTGTTGTTGTTGTTGTTGTTGTTGTTGTCCACCTATATTTATACAATGTATTTTGTAAATCCTTTATGATTTTTTTCTATTCTGTCAATATTGCAATATACTCAATTTGACCAGCAGCCCCAGTAATTAGTAATTCCTAATCCCTAAGATTGTAAAAGGGGACGGACTCGACTAGTTGCAAAGACAACTATTTTTCGTCTCCCTTTCCCAAGTTGAATACTTCATATATTGTAGAATTGTTATATATGTGTATATTTATATATATTTCTGGGAATAAAGAAGATTATAACCATGACCCCCCGCCCCCTCCCTCTTGTAATTACTAAAGGCTCCCTTAGTTTTTGAGACTCGCAACACTAGCTATGTACTTTATGTTAATGTTTTAACTAATGCAAATATACGTTATGTATGTTTAGTTCTTACCTCCCGTAAGGGTACGGGATGTATTAAAAGGGGGATGTCTGTCTGTCTGTCTGTCTGTCTGTCTGTCTGTCTGTCTGTGTCGTCATTTTCTTAAAAACGGTTGGCTCAATTATACTGAAATTTGGTACATACTATAATGTTTGGGGTAATGGCTAAACCTGATTAGATTTTGAGCGAGATCTGTTGAGGTTAATTAGTAAAATTTGCATATCAATCAAGTCAACTAATTAAGTATCTTAAGACTGCATTCTTCAATTTCAATATAATTTAGCACATACATTAACCATTAGAAAACGCATATGTCCTACAAAGTTTGTTGATGTACCTTACTGTTTAAATGAATAATTTACATAATTAATGATTTTCGGTATTTAGGCTACATCTTAAGACTGCATACTTCAATTTCAATATAATTTAGTACTTGTGTTAAACATAACAGAGTGCATATGTTCTATAAAAATTGTTGATATAGTATACAATCTTAATGAAAATTTTGCATAATTAATGATTTTAGGTAACTAGGCTATATCTTAAAAAATCAAACTCCAAATTTAATATAATATGGTACATATATCAACTACAACCGTGCCGATTGCCATAATTTGGTGGGTATATTACCTTGGGTTTTAGGAAATTGTTCAAATCAAAATGATCTTACCATCTGTTCGTGATTTGTGTCAAAAATGTGATTTTCGGTAAAAAAATTAAACTCAAAAACTTCTGGGCAGATCACTCTGAAATTTGGTGGGCACGTTCTTAGGGGTGTTACAATTGTGAATTGTGAATGACATGATAATCTCATTAGTGATATGCAAATTAGGGCAAAAATGTGTATTTTTGGTCCAACATCTTTAATTCCAAAACTACTAAATTTGTCCTTCTGGTCAAATGCTAATTGAGTTGAAATTTGATGGGAACATTCTTAGTGGTGTTTAGATTAAGAGTTGTTCATAACATGACGATCCCATCAATGATAAGCAAAATTAGGTATAAAAAAATCTATCATTCTAAACAACCGAGCAGATTGGGCAGGAATTTGATGGGGATGTATCTGAGAATGTGTAGATGAAGCTGTATTCACAACATGATGATCCCAATAGCGATATGCTAATTAGGTCTAACAATCTCCCAATTTTGGTCAAAAACTTTATCTACATGATGAATGGGGTTGAAACTTGATGGGTATGCTCCTGGAGGTGTTATTCTGCAGTTATTATTGAAAACATTTTGACACAATTGGTCCTAGCAACCATGACCACGCCCTTAGCAATAGTGAAATGATGCATATTACAAAGATAACAACAGGAATGGCTAAGTGAAAAAAATATTCAAACAATGTTTTCAAATATACCTATCAACAGGACCACGCCCATAGCAATGCATAAATGATGGTTTATAATGCAAAGATGAAGAATGGCACGAGTAGGCTATATGATAAAGATTCGTATGCAAAAATGTATGCAAATTTACCCAGCAACAAGACCACGCCCATAGCAACAGCCAGCCAGCCAGCCAAGTAAAGTTGTGCAACAGCACCACTGTCGGTATTATTTCCTTCCGTAAGGAAGGAGGTACATTAGGGGGTGAAAAGTCTGTGTGTGTGGCTGTCTGTCTGTTTCATCGTTTTCTTCAAAACGGCTGACTCAATTCAATCGAAATGTAGCACACGTGTTCCGTAGCGTAATGGCAACAACTAGTTAGGTTTTGGTAAACATCGCATGAATATTAATGAGCAATTTACATAAGTAATGGTTTTCGGTAATTAGGCTATATCTCAAGAATGGACACATTCGAATTCAATGTAATTCGATTCATACATTTGTGATACCAAAGCGCAGATGTCCTAAAAATATTATTGATGTAGCTTTTAGTTTTAATAAGTTATTAGCATATTTTCGGTAATTAGTCCTGAAGGCGACACAAAAGAAAGTTGTTGTTTCTGGTCAGTAAACGTTGTCTAAACTGGTGTGATGACGCAAATTTTTTTTAAATTGTTCATTATTAGTTGTGTAGTTGTCTTCCCTGAAGTGGGAACTAATGTAGGGAGAGTTATTTTGTGTTTCCCCTTGGATCTGCAGTCTGCACTGGCTGGACAAACACAAGAAAAGAAGAAGGTGGAAGCTCGATATTTAAGTGATACACACTGACCAGAAACAGTTCTTTTTTTTCTTGGCCTACGATGATAACAAAATAGTGTTTTTCAATAGGTTTACAATCGGCGCGGAGTTCACAAACAGGTGAAATATTTATTATAGTTTCAATTTCGTCAAATATGGACATATCATTTTGAAATTTCACACACTAATGTGCAGATGAATAAAGAGAAATAGTATGATTTTAGATTTTGAATTAGAAGTTTAGGAAGTATTCTATTGACCTCGAACCGTCTCCTTTTTACCGTGTTCTTTTCCGATTTCTCCCTATAACAAACTACCACTGTTTATTGCAAGGTTTCTAATTGTTTATCTATCTCGGTATCTCCGGAAATAAATACATTCTCACATATTTATAATTTATACCAAAATGTATGTGGTCAAAACGACTTGTAAACTCTTGGTGAATTTAGTGGGACAGAAGGAAGTTCAACATGCACATGCTGATGATAGTGTTAGTGCGACAAAAACTATATGTGACAGAGTTGATGAAAGTTGGAAGCAGAAACGTATAGGATTTGGAGCAGATGGTATGTCTGTCGGTGGAAACAGGAAAGTATACACTTTACCCAGTGACGAAGTAGGGCAATAATACTGTATCACTTCACTGTATTAAAGTTTTTAAACTGTTACAATGCTTACCATGAAGTATGTAAACTTTCTGATGCGTAATTATAGCAATATTATGTGGGTTTGAATGTCGTTTATTATTTGCCGAGGAAATGGGTGTGCATATCCTGTGTATGTAGGGGATCACGAAAGCCAAGTGAAGTCGAGGATGGCAAGCTTTCCTGGTATTTGAACAACGTTTTTGCCAATTAACTTTCACTGGGACTTGAAAAAATCACAGATGTAGAGTTCAATTTCTTGCATAAATCATGAAATTGCAAGACTACCCTTACAGAAGGCATTCAGTATAAATCTGATTAACCAATGCAACACTATGTGATATATGTTTAGTTTTTAACCAATGCAACACCACGTGGTGTATGTTTAGTCTTTAACCAATGCAACACTACATAATGTATGTTTAGTTTTTAACCAATGCAACACCACGTGGTGTATGTATGTTTAGTTTTTAACCAATGCAACACTACATAATGTATGTTTAGTTTTTAACCAATGCAACACTACGTAGTGTATGTTTAGTTTTTAACCAATGCAACACCACGTGGTGTATGTTTAGTTTTTAACCAATGCAACACTACATAATGTATGTTTAGTTTTTAACCAATGCAACACCACGTGGTGTATGTATGTTTAGTTTTTAACCAATGCAACACTACATAATGTATGTTTAGTTTTTAACCAATGCAACACTACGTAGTGTATGTTTAGTTTTTAAACAATGCAACACTACGTAGTGTATGTTTAGTTTTTAACCACGTGGTGTATGTTTAGTTTTTAACCAATGCAACACTACATAATGTATGTTTAGTTTTTAACCAATGCAACACCACGTGGTGTATGTTTAGTTTTTAACCAATGCAACACTACATGGTGTATGTTTAGTTTTTAATCAATGCAGCACCAAGTGGTGTATGTTTAGTTTTTAACCAATGCAACACCACGTGGTGTATGTTTAGTTTTTAACCAATGCAACACCACGTGGTGTATGTTTAGTTTTTAACCAATGCAACACTACATAATGTATGTTTAGTTTTTAACCAATGCAACACTACATAATGTATGTCTAGTTTTTAACCAATGCAACACCACGTGGTATATGTTTAGTTTTTAAACAATGCAACACTACATAATGTATGTTTAGTTTTTAGCCAATGCAACACTACATAACGTATGTCTAGTTTTTAACCAATGCAACACCACGTGGTGTATGTTTAGTTTTTAACCAATGCAACACTACGTAGTGTATGTTTAGTTTTTAACCAATGCAACACCACGTGGTGTATGTTTAGTTTTTAACCAATGCAACACTGCGTAATGTATGTTTAGTTTTTAACCAATGCAACACTGCGTAATGTATGTTTAGTTTTTAACCAATGCAACACTGCGTAATGTATGTTTAGTTTTTAACCAATGCAACACTTTCTAATGTATGTTTAGTTTTTAACCAATGCAACACCACGTGGTGTATGTTTAGTTTTTAACCAATGCAACACTACGTAGTGTATGTTTAGTTTTTAAACAATGCAACACTACGTAGTGTATGTTTAGTTTTTAACCTGTGCAACACTACATAATGTATGCTTAGCTTTTAACCAATGCAACACTACATAATGTATGTTTAGTTTTTAACCAATGCAACACTACATAATGTATGTTTAGTTTTTAACCAATGCAACACCACGTGGTGTATGTTTAGTTTTTAACCAATGCAACACTACGTAATGTATGTTTATTAGTTTGTAATCAATGCAACACTACATAATGTATGTTTATTAGTTTTTAATCAATGCAACACTACATAATGTATGTTTAGTTTTTAACCATACATACATACATACATACATACATACATACAGACAGACAGACAGACAGACAGACAGACAGACAGACAGACAGACAGACAGACAGACAGACAGACAGACAGACAGACAGACAGACAGACAGACACAGGCAGGCAGGCAAAAAGACCAACATACCAGACAGACAGACAGACAGACAGACAGACAGACAGACAGACAGACAGACAGACAGACAGACAGACAGACAGACAGACAGACAGACAGACTAACTGACTGACTGACTGACTGACTGACTGACTGACTGACTGACTGACTGACAGACAGGCAGGCAGAAAGACCAATGGATAGACAGACGGGTAGGTAGGTAGGTAGGTCGGTAGGTAGGATAGATAGATAGATAGATAGATAGATAGATAGATAGATAGATAGATAGATAGATAGATAGATAGATAGATAGATAGATAGATAGATAGATAGATAGATAGATAGATAGGTAGGTAGATAGGTAGGTAGGTAGGTAGGTAGGTAGGTAGGTAGGTAGGTAGGTAGGTAGGTAGGTAGACAGACAGACAGACAGACAGACAGACAGACAGACAGACAGACAGACAGACAGACAGACAGACAGACAGACAGACAGACAGACAGACAGACAGACAGACAGACAGACAGACAGACAGACAGACAGACAGACAGACAGACAGATAGACAGATAGATAGATAGATAGATTTATTTATGTATTTATTTATTTATCTATTTATCTATCTATCTATCTATCTATCTATCTATCTATCTATCTATCTATCTATCTATGTATCTATCTATGTATCTATCTATCTATCTATCTATCTATCTATCTATCTATCTATCTATGTATCTATCTATCTATCCATCTATCTATCTATTTATTTATTTATTTATTTATTTAATGGAAGACCAACGGGAACGTGTCAGGCTCATTAAAAAAAACTGAACAGCTCAAGAACAGGACAAGTCTACAAAGCACACACACAAGTCAAACAAACAAAATTAACAACATACACCTAAAAACACGTAATAAAGCAAACACCAAAATCAAAAATCAATCTCACTAAGTGAAACTGAGATGACAATCTTGCAAAATTTCCTTTTTAAAATTTCTCAGAGATAAGTCAATATTCGAAATACTACAAAAAAGACCATTATAAGTTGTCATACATCTCTGAATGGCACGGTGTCTAAAAACATTAATTTAGGTGAAATCAGGTCAATTTCTAGTTTACCTCTGAGGGACATTGAAACCTAACTTAGAGAGAATATACGGACGTATAAAAATGTCATTTCCAAAAGCATCCTCCTCTGAGAGAGGATGATGGGTAAGTAAAAAAGAATCGCATAAATGTGCATAATTATGATGGTTAAAAGTTATCCCGGATTTGCAACAAAGAAATTTGATGATTTTTTCTTAACCCTTTCAGTGCTAGCCTGGGATTTCTTTTGCCAAGGAGACAAAGCGATTGAGCCGTATTACAGAATATTTCTGACATAGGTAACATAGAGAGTTTTAAGAGAACGAATGCGAGAGAAATAATTACAACTTCTTTTTATCAAACCCAACATTCTAAAATCTTTGTTGACAATAAGTGAGATATACTCCTTATAGCTTAAATTGTAGGTAATTATATATTGCCAAGGGCTTTGATTTTATCAACTATCTCAAGAACGTTATCTTCTAACACATAGTAAAATGAAATGGCTTCTCCTTATTTATAAACGAAATAATAAAGCATTTTTTAATATTAAGTACCATTTTCCAATCGAGACACCAATGGTACAGACGAGAAAGGTATTCTTGAAGGAGGACACAGTCCTTTCTTGTTTCAATAGACTTGTAAATCTTGGCATCATCAGCATAGAGTGAACACACAGAATGTTTATAAGCAGACGACATATCGTTGATAAAAATTTTGAACAAAAACGGACCACGAATTGACCCCTGGGGACACCAGATGTTACGGGATTGACCCCTGGGGACACCAGATGTTACGGGATTGACCCCTGGGGACACCAGATGTTATGGGATTCCAGGGGGGAGGATTGCCCTTCCACAATAACCCGTTGCTGCCTGCTAGCTAGATAAGATCTTAGCCAATTTAAAATTGGTCCGTTGAAGCCATTATGCTCTAATTTATACAGAAGCAGTTTGTGACTAGCCCAAATGCCTTGCTGAAACCAATATAAACAGCATCGACTTGACCATGATTGTTAATGACACTGTCAAGGAAATCCATGTATTCAACTAGGTTAGTTTGGATAGAACGCTTTTCCATAAACCCGTGTTGACTAACAGAAAGACTGTGTTTCACGTGAAGAAAAAGTTTATGGTGAACAAGTTTTCCAAGTACTTTGCTTATGATAAACAAGCGAGTAACTGGTCTCTAGTTCACCACATTACGAGAGACAAGAGAGTAACTGGTCTCTAGTTCACCACATTACGATAGACAAGAGAGTAACTGGTCTGTAGTTCACCACAATACGATAGACAAGAGAGTAACTGGTCTGTAGTTCACCACATTACGATAGACAAGAGAGTAACTGGTCTCTAGTTCACCACATTACGATAGACAAGAGAGTAACTGGTCTGTAGTTCACCACATTACGATAGACAAGAGAGTAACTGGTCTGCAGTTCACCACATTACGATAGACAAGACAGTAACTGGTCTGTAGTTCACCACATTACGATAGACAAGAGAGTAACTGGTCTGTAGTTCACCACATTACGATAGACAAGAGAGTAACTGGTCTGTAGTTCACCACATTACGATAGACAAGAGAGTAACTGGTCTCTAGTTCACCACATTACGATAGACAAGAGAGTAACTGGTCTGTAGTTCACCACATTACGCTTGACTCCTGGACTACAGGTAACAGGTATAGTATATTATTATAGCCTTATCTTAACCTACTATGACGTAAAGTGTGGTTATACATATTATAGCCTTATCTTGACCTACTATGACGTAAAGTGTTGTGATACATATTATAGCCTTATCCCGACCTACTATGACGTAAAGTGTGGTTATACATAGTATAGCCTTATCTTGACCTACTATGACGTAATGTGTGGTTATACATATTATAGCCTTATCTTAACCTACTATGGCATAAAGTGTGGTGAGACATATTAGCCTTATCTTAACCTACTATGACGTAGAGTGTGGTGATACATAGTATAGCCTTATCTTAACCTACTATGACATAAAGTGTGGTGATACATATTAGCCTTATCTTAACCTACTATGGCATAAAGTATGGTGAGACATATTAGCCTTATCTTAACCTACTATGGCATAAAGTGTGGTGAGACATATTAGCCTTATCTTAACCTACTATGGCATAAAGTGTGCTGATACATATTATAGCCTTATCTTGACATTAGCTTTCTTGAAGGTTGATGCAAAAATTCTTCAGAAAGAGATCCGTTATAAATTATCGTTAGGGGACACATACTTCCACAGCACATTCCCAAAGAACGTACCTCTCCCCATTGTCAGGTAGAGTAAACAATTAATCACGTGTTACGGTACTTCTCCCTACAGACAGGTAGGAGTAAACAATGAATCACGTGTTACTGTACCTCTCCCTACAGACAGGTAGGAGTAAACAATGAATCACGTGTTACTGTACCTCTCCCTACAGACAGGTAGGAGTAAACAATGGATCACGTGTTACTGTACCTCTCCCTACAGACAGGTAGGAGTAAACAATGAATCACGTGTTACTGTACCTCTCCCTACAGACAGGTAGGAGTAAACAATGAATCACGTGTTACTGTACCTCTCCCTATAGACAGGTAGGAGTAAACAATGGATCACGTGTTACTGTACCTCTCCCTACAGACAGGTAGGAGTAAACAATGAATCACGTGTTACTGTACCTCTCCCTACAGACAGGTAGGAGTAAACAATGAATCACGTGTTACTGTACCTCTCCCTATAGACAGGTAGGAGTAAACAATGAATCACGTGTTACTGTACCTCTCCCTACAGACAGGTAGGAGTAAACAATGAATCACGTGTTACTGTACCTCTCAATACAGACAGGTAGGAGTAAACAATGGATCACGTGTTACTGTACCTCTCCCTAGTAACAGGTAGAGTAAACAATGAATCACGTGTTACTGTACCTCTCCCTACAGACAGGTAGGAGTAAACAATGGATCACGTGTTACTGTACCTCTCCCTAGTAACAGGTAGAGTAAACAATGAATCACGTGTTACTGTACCTCTCCCTAGTGACAGGTAGGAGTAAACAATGAATCACGTGTTACTGTACCTCTCCCTAGTGATAGGTAGGAGTAAACAATGGATCACGTGTTACTGTACCTCTCCCTATAGACAGGTAGGAGTAAACAATGAATCACGTGTTACTGTACCTCTCCCTAGTGACAGGTAGGAGTAAACAATGGATCACGTGTTACTGTACCTCTCCCTAGTAACAGGTAGAGTAAACAATGAATCACGTGTTACTGTACCTCTCCCTAGTGACAGGTAGGAGTAAACAATGAATCACGTGTTACTGTACCTCTCCCTAGTGATAGGTAGGAGTAAACAATGGATCACGTGTTACTGTACCTCTCCCTATAGACAGGTAGGCGTAAACAATGGATCACGTGTTACTGTACCTCTCCCAAGTGACAGGTAGGAGTAAACAATGGATCACGTGTTACTGTACCTCTCCCTAGTAACAGGTAGAGTAAACAATGAATCACGTGTTACTGTACCTCTCCCTAGTGACAGGTAGGCGTAAACAATGAATCACGTGTTACTGTACCTCTCCCTAGTGATAGGTAGGAGTAAACAATGGATCACGTGTTACTGTACCTCTCCCTATAGACAGGTAGGCGTGAACAATGAATCACGTGTTACTCTGCCTCTCCCTAGTAACAGGTAGAGTAAACAATGAATTACGTGTTACTGTACCTCTCCCTACAGACAGGTAGGAGTAAACAATGAATCACGTGTTACTGTACCTCTCCCTAGTGACAGGTAGAGTAAACAATGAATTACGTGTTACTGTACCTCTCCCTACAGACAGGTAGGAGTAAACAATGAATCACGTGTTACTGTACCGCTCCCTAGTGATAGGTAGAGTAAACAATGAATCACGTGTTACTGTGCCTCTCCCTAGTGACAGGTAGGAGTAAACAATGAATCACGTGTTACTGTACCTCTCCCTACAGACAGGTAGGAGTAAACAATGCATCACGTGTTACTGTACCTCTCCCTAGTAACAGGTAGAGTAAACAATGAATCACGTGTTACTGCACCTCTCCCTAGTGACAGGTAGGAGTAAACAATGAATCACGTGTTACTGTACCTCTCCCTAGTAACAGGTAGGAGTAAACAATGAATCACGTGTTACTGTACCTCTCCCTAGTAACAGGTAGAGTAAACAATGAATCACGTGTTACTGTACCTCTCCCTAGTGACAGGTAGGAGTAAACAATGAATCACGTGTTACTGTACCTCTCCCTAGTGATAGGTAGGAGTAAACAATGGATCACGTGATACTGTACCTCTCCCTATAGACAGGTAGGAGTAAACAACGAATCACGTGTTACTGTACCTCTCCCTACAGACAGGTAGGAGTAAACAATGGATCACGTGTTACTGTACCTCTCCTTACAGACAGGTAGGAGTAAACAATGGATCACGTGTTACTGTACCTCTCCCTAGTAACAGGTAGAGTAAACAATGAATCACGTGTTACTGTACCTCTCCCTAGTGACAGGTAGGAGTAAACAATGAATCAAGTGTTACTGTACCTCTCCCTACAGACAGGTAGGAGTAAACAATGGATCACGTGTTACTGTACCTCTCCCTATAGACAGGTAGGAGTAAACAATGAATCACGTGTTACTGTACCTCTCCCTACAGACAGGTAGGAGTAAACAATGAATTACGTGTTACTGTACCTCTCCCTACAGACAGGTAGGAGTAAACAATGGATCACGTGTTACTGTACCTCTCCCTAGTAACAGGTAGAGTAAACAATGAATCACGTGTTACTGTACCTCTCCCTAGTGACAGGTAGGAGTAAACAATGAATAACGTGTTACTGTACCTCTCCCTAGTGATAGGTAGGAGTAAACAATGGATCACGTGTTACTGTACCTCTCAATACAGACAGGTAGGAGTAAACAATGGATCACGTGTTACTCTGCCTCTCCCTAGTAACAGGTAGAGTAAACAATGAATTACGTGTTACTGTACCTCTCCCTACAGACAGGTAGGAGTAAACAATGAATCACGTGTTACTGTACCTCTCCCTAGTAATAGGTAGAGTAAACAATGAATCACGTGTTACTGTACCTCTCCCTAGTGACAGGTAGGAGTAAACAATGAATCATGTGTTACTGTACCTCTCCCTAGTGATAGGTAGGAGTAAACAATGGATCACGTGTTACTGTACCTCTCCCTACAGACAGGTAGGAGTAAACAATGGATCACGTGTTACTGTACCTCTCCCTAGTAACAGGTAGAGTAAACAATGAATCACGTGTTACTGTACCTCTCCCTAGTGACAGGTAGGAGTAAACAATGAATCACGTGTTACTGTACCTCTCCCTAGTGATAGGTAGGAGTAAACAATGGATCACGTGTTACTGTACCTCTCCCTATAGACAGGTAGGCGTAAACAATGAATCACGTGTTACTCTGCCTCTCCCTAGTAACAGGTAGAGTAAACAATGAATCACGTGTTACTGTACCTCTCCCTAGTGATAGGTGGGAGTAAACAATGGATCACGTGTTACTGTACCTCTCCCTAGTGACAGGTAGGAGTAAACAATGAATCACGTGTTACTGTACCTCTCCCTAGTGATAGGTAGGAGTAAACAATGAATCACGTGTTACTGTACCTCTCCCTACAGACAGGTAGGAGTAAACAATGAATTACGTGTTACTGTACCTCTCCCTAGTGACAGGTAGGAGTAAACAATGAATCACGTGATACTCTGCCTCTCCCTAGTAACAGGTATAGTAAATTATGAATCACGTGTTACTGTGCCCCTCTCCCTAGTGACAGGTAGGCGTAAACAATGAATCACGTGTTACTGTACCTCTCCCTACAGACAGGTAGGAGTAAACAATGAATCACGTGTTACTGTACCTCTCCCTAGTAACAAGTAGAGTAAACAATGAATCACGTGTTACTGTACCTCTCCCTACAGACAGGTAGGAGTAAACAATGAATCACGTGTTACTGTACCTCTCCCTAGTAACAAGTTTGAGTAAAGAGAATGAATCACGTTACTGTACCTCTCTTCCTATTGACAGGAGCTCACAGAATGAATCACTTGTAACGGTGGCCGTCCTCTTAGAGTGGTGTATTAATGCCAACTCTCCAAAACACGCTCCACGACGAAGCACATTGACTATTCTGCTGATAGGGTCTCTGCTGATAGGGTCTGTTTCCATGATTGTGACAATTACTATGGAATTAAAACAAAAGCCATGATATATTAAGACTGTATCAAAAAAATAGATAGATTTGTTCAAAACTACATTTCGTTGACAGTATCATAATGACCAATACAAACTTTTAATATAATTCATATAGCGTGTTGATACATATTATAGCCTTATCTTGACCTACGATGACGTAAAGTGTGTTGATACATATTATAGCCTTATCTTGACCTACGATGACGTAAAGTGTGGTTATACATAGTATAGCCTTATCTTGACCTACGATGACGTAATGTGTGGTTATACATATTATAGCCTTATCTTAACCTACTATGACGCAAAGTGTGGTTATACATATTATAGCCTTATCTTGACCTACGATGACGTAACGTGTGTTGATACATATTATAGCCTTATCTTAACCTACTATGCCGTAAAGTGTGGTGATACATAGTATAGCTTTATCTTAACCTACTATGACATAAAGTGTGGTGATACATATTATAGCCTTATCTTAACCTACTATGACGTAAAGTGTGGTGATACATATTGTAGCCTTATCTTGACCTACTATGACGTAAAGTGTGGTTATACATATTATAGCCTTATCTTGACCTACTATGACGTAATGTGTGGTTATACATATTATAGCCTTATCTTAACCTACTATGACATAAAGTGTGGTGATACATATTATAGCCTTATCTTAACCTACTATGACGTAATGTGTAGTTATACATATTATAGCCTTATCTTCACCTACTATGACGTAGAGTGTGGTGATACATATTATAGCCTTATCTTGACCTACTATGACGTAGAGTGTGGTGATACATATTATAGCCGTATCTTCACCTACTATGACATAAAGTGTGATGATACATATTATAGCCGTATCTTCACCTACTATGACGTAGAGTGTGGTGATACATATTATAGCCTTATCTTGACCTACTATGACGTAAAGTGTGGTTACATGTTATAGCCTTATCTTAACCTACTATGACGTAAAGTGTGGTTACACATATTATAGCCTTATCTTCACCTACTATGACGTAAAGTGTGGTGATACATATTATAGCCTTATCTTGACCTACTATGACATAAAGTGTGGTTATACATATTATAGCCTTATCTTAACCTACTATGGCATAAAGTGTGGTTATACATATTATAGCCTTATCTTCACCTACTATGACGTAAAGTGTGGTTATACATAGTATAGCCTTATCTTGACCTACTATGACGTAAAGTGTGGTTATAAATTTTATACCCTTATCTTAACCTACTATGACATAAAGTGTGGTGATACATATTATAGCCTTATCTTGACCTACGATGACGTAAAGTGTGGTTATACATATTATAGCCTTATCTTCACCTACTATGACGTAAAGTGTGGTTATACATAGTATAGCCTTATCTTGACCTACTATGACGTAATGTGTGGTTATACATATTATAGCCTTATCTTAACCTACTATGACATAAAGTGTGTTGATACATATTATAGCCTTATCTTGACCTACTATGACCTAAAGTGTGGTTATACATATTATAGCCTTATCTTCACCTACTATGACGTAGAGTGTGGTTATACATATTATAGCCTTATCTTCACCTACTATGACCTAAAGTGTGGTGATACATATCATAGCCGTATCTTCACCTACTATGACGTAGAGTGTGGTGATACATATTATAGCCTTATCTTGACCTACTATGACGTAAAGTGTGGTTACATGTTATAGCCTTATCTTGACCTACTATGACATAAAGTGTGGTTACATGTTATAGCCTTATCTTAACCTACTATGACGTAAAGTGTGGTTATACATATTATAGCCTTATCTTCACCTACTATGACGTAAAGTGTGGTGATACATATTATAGCCTTATCTTGACCTACTATGACATAAAGTGTGGTTATACATATTATAGCCTTATCTTAACCTACTATGACATAAAGTGTGTTGATACATATTATAGCCTTATCTTGACCTACTATGACCTAAAGTGTGGTTATACATATTATAGCCTTATCTTCACCTACTATGACGTAGAGTGTGGTTATACATATTATAGCCTTATCTTCACCTACTATGACCTAAAGTGTGGTGATACATATCATAGCCGTATCTTCACCTACTATGACGTAGAGTGTGGTGATACATATTATAGCCTTATCTTGACCTACTATGACGTAAAGTGTGGTTACATGTTATAGCCTTATCTTGACCTACTATGACATAAAGTGTGGTTACATGTTATAGCCTTATCTTAACCTACTATGACGTAAAGTGTGGTTATACATATTATAGCCTTATCTTCACCTACTATGACGTAAAGTGTGGTGATACATATTATAGCCTTATCTTGACCTACTATGACATAAAGTGTGGTTATACATATTATAGCCTTATCTTGACCTACTATGACGTAAAGTGTGGTTATACATATTATAGCCTTATCTTAACCTACTATGGCATAAAGTGTGGTAAGACATATTATAGCCTTATCTTCACCTACTATGACGTAAAGTGTGGTGATACATATTATAGCCTTATCTTGACCTAATAGGACATAAAGTGTGGTTATACATATTATAGCCTTATCTTAACCTACTATGGCATAAAGTGTGGTAAGACATATTAGCCTTATCTTAACCTACTATGACATAAAGTGTGGTTATACATATTATAGCCTTATCTTAACCTACTATGGCATAAAGTGTGGTTATATATATTATAGCCTTATCTTCACCTACTATGACGTAAAGTGTGGTTATACATAGTATAGCCTTATCTTGACCTACTATGACGTAAAGTGTGGTTATACATTTTATAGCCTTATCTTAACCTACTATGACATAAAGTGTGGTTATACATATTATAGCCTTATCTTCACCTACTATGACGTAAAGTGTGGTGATACATATTATAGCCTTATCTTGACCTACTATGACATAAAGTGTGGTTATACATATTATAGCCTTATCTTAACCTACTATGGCATAAAGTGTGGTAAGACATATTAGCCTTATCTTAACCTACTATGACATAAAGTGTGGTTATACATATTATAGCCTTATCTTAACCTACTATGGCATAAAGTGTGGTTATACATATTATAGCCTTATCTTGACCTACGATGACGTAAAGTGTGGTTATACATATTATAGCCTTATCTTCACCTACTATGACGTAAAGTGTGGTTATACATAGTATAGCCTTATCTTGACCTACTATGACGTAATGTGTGGTTATACATATTATAGCCTTATCTTAACCTACTATGACGTAAAGTGTGGTTATACATAGTATAGCCTTATCTTGACCTACTATGACGTAATGTGTGGTTATACATATTATAGCCTTATCTTAACCTACTATGACATAAAGTGTGTTGATACATATTATAGCCTTATCTTGACCTACTATGACCTAAAGTGTGGTTATACATATTATAGCCTTATCCTAACCTACTATGACATAAAGTGTGGTGATACATATCATAGCCGTATCTTCACCTACTATGACGTAGAGTGTGGTGATACATATTATAGCCTTATCTTGACCTACTATGACGTAAAGTGTGGTTACATGTTATAGCCTTATCTTGACCTACTATGACGTAAAGTGTGGTTACATGTTATAGCCTTATCTTAACCTACTATGACGTAAAGTGTGGTTATACATATTATAGCCTTATCTTCACCTACTATGACGTAAAGTGTGGTGATACATATTATACCCTTATCTTGACCTACTATGACGTAAAGTGTGGTGATACATATTATAGCCTTATCTTAACCTACTATGGCATAAAGTGTGGTAAGACATATTAGCCTTATCTTAACCTACTATGACATAAAGTGTGGTTATACATATTATAGCCTTATCTTAACCTACTATGGCATAAAGTGTGGTTATACATATTATAGCCTTATCTTAACCTACTATGACGTAAAGTGTGGTTATACATATTATAGCCTTATCTTCACCTACTATGACGTAAAGTGTGGTTATACATAGTATAGCCTTATCTTGACCTACTATGACGTAATGTGTGGTTATACATATTATAGCCTTATCTTAACCTACTATGACATAAAGTGTGTTGATACATATTATAGCCTTATCTTCACCTACTATGACGTAAAGTGTGTTGATACATATTATAGCCTTATCTTGACCTACTATGACGTAAAGTGTGGTTATCCATATTATAGCCTTATCTTAACCTACTATGACATGAAGTGTGTTGATACATATTATAGCCTTATCTTAACCTACTATGACGTAGCGTGTGGTGATACATATTATATATTAGCCTTATCTTGACCCACTATGACGTAAAGTGTGGTTATACATATTATAGCCTTATCTTAACCTACTATGACGTAAAGTGTGTTGATACATATTATAGCCTTATCTTAACCTACTATGACGTAGAGTGTGGTGATACATATTATAGCCTTGTCTTGACCTACTATGACGTAAAGTGTGGTTATACATATTATAGTCTTATCTTAACCTACTATGGCATAAAGTGTGGTGATACATATTATAGCCTTATCTTCACCTACTATGACGTAGAGTGTGGTGATACATATATATTAGCCTTATCTTGACCTACTATGACGTAAAGTGTGGTTATACATATTATAGTCTTATCTTAACCTACTATGACGTACAGTGTGGTGATACATATTATAGCCTTATCTTCACCTACTATGACGTAGAGTGTGGTGATACATATTATAGCCTTGTCTTGACCTACTATGACGTAAAGTGTGGTTATACATATTATAGCCTTATCTTAACCTACTATGGCGTAAAGTGTGGTTATACATATTATAGCCTTATCTTCACCTACTATGACGTAAAGTGTGGTTATACATAGTATAGCCTTATCTTTACCTACTATGACGTAAAGTGTGGTTATACATAGTATAGCCTTATCTTAACCTACTATGACATAAAGTGTGGTGATACATATTATAGCCTTATCTTCACCTACTATGACGTAGAGTGTGGTGATACATATTATACATTAGCCTTATCTTGACCTACTATGACGTAAAGTGTGGTTATACATATTATAGCCTTATCTTAACCTACTATGACGTAGAGTGTGGTGATACATATTATAGCCTTATCTTGACCTACTATGACGTAATGTGTGGTTATACATATTATAGCCTTATCTTAACCTACTATGACGTAAAGTGTTGTGATACATATTATAGCCTTATCCCAACCTACTATGACGTAAAGTGTGGTTATACATAGTATAGCCTTATCTTGACCTACTATGACGTAATGTGTGGTTATACATATTATAGCCTTATCTTAACCTACTATGGCATAAACTGTGGTGAGACATATTAGCCTTATCTTAACCTACTATGACATAAAGTGTGGTGATACATATAATAGCCTTATCTTGACCTACTATGACATAAAATGTGGTGATACATATTATAGCCTTATCTTAACCTACTATGACTTAGAGTGTGGTGAGACATATTATAGCCTTATCTTAACCTACTATGACGTAAAGTGTGTTGATACATATTATAGCCTTATCTTGACCTGCTATGACGTAAAGTGTGCTGATACATATTATAGCCTTATCTTAACCTATTATTTCATATAGTGTGGTTATACATATTATAGCCTTATCTTAACCTACTATTTCATATAGTGTGGTGATACATATTATAGCCTTATCTTAACCTACTATGACGTAAAGTGTGGTGATACATATTATAGCCTTATCTTAACCTACTATGACGTAAAGTGTGGTGATACATATTATATCCTTATCTTAACCTACTAAGACGTAAAGTGTGCTGATACATATTATAGCCTTATCTTCACCTACTATGACGTAAAGTGTGGTGATACATATTATAGCCTTATCTTGACCTACTATGACGTAAAGTGTGGTGATACATGTTATAGCCTTATCTTATCCTACTATGGCATAAAGTGTGGTTATACATATTATAGCCTTATCTTGACCTACTATGACGTAAAGTGTGTTGATACATATTATAGCCTTATCTTCACCTACTATGACGTAAAGTGTGGTTATACATATTATAGCCTTATCTTAACCTACTATGACGTAGAGTGTGGTGAGACATATTATAGCCTTATCTTCACCTACTATGACGTAAAGTGTGGTGATACATAGTATAGTCTTATCTTAACCTACTATGGCATAAAGTGTGGTTATACATATTATAGCCTTATCTTAACCTACTATGACGTAAAGTGTGCTGATACATATTATAGCCTTATCTTAACCTACTATGATGTAAAGTGTGGTGATACATATTATAGCCTTATCTTCACCTACTATGACGTAAAGTGTGGTTATACATATTATAGCCTTATCTTCACCTACTATGACGTAGAGTGTGGTGAGACATATTATAGCCTTATCTTCACCTACTATGACGTAGAGTGTGGTGATACATATTATAGCCTTATCTTGACCTACTATGACATAAAGTGTGGTTATACATATTATAGCCTTATCTTAACGTACTATGACGTAGAGTGTGGTGATACATATTATAGCCTTATCTTGACCTACTATGACGTAGAGTGTGGTGATACATATTATAGCCTTATCTTAACCTACTATGACGTAGAGTGTGGTTATACATATTATAGCCTTATCTTAACCTACTATGACGTAGAGTGTGGTGATACATATTATAGCCTTATCTTGACCTACTATGACGTAGAGTGTGGTGATACATATTATAGCCTTATCTTAACCTACTATGACGTAATGTGTGGTTATACATATTATAGCCTTATCTTAACCTACTATGACGTAAAGTGTGGTTATACATATTATAGCCTTATCTTGACCTACTATGGCATAAAGTATGGTGATACATATTATAGACTTATCTTGACCTACTATGACGTAAAGTGTGGTTATACATATTATAGCCTTATCTTGACGTAAAGTGTGGTGATCTTACCTTGACCAGATATGATGAAGTAGAACATTTCTGCATTATGGCCTTGACGGATTATCACACGTTTTGGTGGAACACTGTAAAATATGGTAGCCCACAGGTGACATAGGAGCATTACACTTGTGGAAGAAGTAATTAATTTTTCGAATACAAGGATACAATTTTCCTTTCAAGGGACAAATTTAACACATTATTTTTCTTAGTTGAAAAGGAAAATGTCAAAGCAAAAAGTTAAAATTTCAAAGACAAATTCTTTTTTTTCACAAAGCAGAACATTTATTTGCGTAACAAGATTTTTAATTCTTTAAAGCAATCTTATTTTTCAAGAGTAAACTTTATTGCTTTTAATAAAACTTTATTTTCAAGAGTAAACTTTTAATATTTCGTGTGAAACTTTATTTTCCATGAACAAACTTTTAATTCTTGCAAAAGAAACCTTTGGTTTTCAAGAGTAAACTTTTAATATTTCGTATGAAACTTTATTTTCCATGAACAAACTTTTAATTCTTGCAAAAGAAACCTTTGGTTTTCAAGAGTAAACTTTTAATATTTCGTATGAAACCTTTATTTTCCAAGAACAAGCTTTTAATTCTTGAAAGAAAACTTTCAAGAACTGTTTCGAGAGTAAACTCAATATGTGCAAATCTCTGCCTCTGAGGGCGCAATTTAGTTTCACCAGCCATTTTTTCTGTGGATGTGTAATATTAAATATTTTGCATCTCTCTGGACATGACAAAATACTTTTTTTACATGGCAAAACCTTTTTTAATGGCAGCAGAAGTGAAGTTATCCCACAATTCCTTGGACGATTTGCGCCCTCAGAGGTAGAGAATTACACATATTGAAATTAAACGTAACCCATACCATCAAATTTAGTTTTGACTTGGAATTTCAAAAGTCTGTTCTTGGGATAAAAGTTTACTATCGAAAAATTTCTGAAAGTTTCCTTTCAAGAATTAAAAGCTTGTTCTTGGAAAATAAAAGTTTCATACAAAATATTAAAAGTTTACCCAGTATATTTTATATCCCAGACACCCAATGTATTTTCTATCCCAGAGATCCAATATACTTTATATCCCAAAGATCCAGTGTACCTTATATGCCAGAGACCAACTGCATCGTATATCCCAAAGACCTAGTGTATTTTATATCCCAGAGACCTAGTGTATCTTATATTCCAGAGACCCAATGTATCTTATATCCCAGAGACCTAGTATATTTTATATCCAGGAGACCCAGTGTATTTTATATCACCGTATCCCAGTGCATTTTATATCCCAGAGACCCAGTTTACTCGTTTTATATCCCAGAGAACCAGAGTATATTATATCCCAGAGAACAGTGTGTTTTATATCATAGAGACCGTATATTTTACATCCTATAGACCGAATATATTTTATATTCTATAGACCCAAAGTAATTTATATCCCAGAGATCCAGTGTACCGTATATCCCAGAAACCCTGTGTATTTTATATCCCAGTGTCCCAATGTATATGATATTATAGAGACCCCGTGTATTTTACATCCTAGAGACCCGGTGTATCTTATATCTCTGAGACCCAGTGTGTTTTATACGCGCTAGAGACCATATATTTTACATACTAGATACCCAATATATTTCATATCCTATAGACCAAGAGATTTAGTGTACCTTATATTTCAGAGACCCAGTGTATTTAATATCTCAGAGACAATGTGTATTTTATATCCCGAGACCCTGTGTATTTCATATTATAGAGACCCATTGTATTTTATATCCCAGAGACCCAGTGTACTTTACATCCCAGAGACCCAGTGTACTTTACAGCCAAAGAGACCCATTGTATTTTATATCCCAGAGACCCAGTGTACTTTATAGCCAAAGAGACCCATTGTATTTTATATTCCAGAGACCCAGTGTACTTCATAGCCAAAGAGACCCAGTGTACTTTATATCCCAGAGACCCAGTGTACTTTATATCCCAGAGACCCAGTGCACTTTATATCCCAGAGACCCAGTGTATTTTATATCCCAGAGACCCAGTGTACTTTATATCCCAGAGACCCAGTGTACTTTATAGCCAAAGAGACCCATTGTATTTTATATCCCAGAGACCCAGTGTACTTTATAGCCAAAGAGACCCATTGTATTTTATATTCCAGAGACCCAGTGTACTTTATAGCCAAAGAGACCCAGTGTACTTTATATTCCAGAGACCCAGTGTACTTTATAGCCAAAGAGACCCATTGTATTTATATCCCAGAGACCCAGTGTACTTTATAGCCAAAGAGACCCATTGTATTTTATATTCTAGAGACCCAGTGTACTTTATAGCCAAAGAAACCCAGTGTACTTTATAACCAAAGAGACCAAGTGTACTTTATAGCCAAAGAGACCCAGTACATTTTATATTCTAGAGACCCAGTGTACTTTATAGCCAAAGAAACCCAGTGTACTTCATAGCCAAAGAGACCCAGTGTACTTTATAGCCAAAGAGACCCAGTGTATTTTATATTCTAGAGACCCAGTGTACTTTATATCCCAGAGACCCATTGTATTTTATATCCCAGAGACCCAGTGTATTTTATAGCCAAAAAGACCCAGCGTACTTTATAGCCAAAGAGACCCAGTGTACTTTATATCCCAGAGACCCAGTGTACTTTATATCCCTGAGACCCAGTGTACTTTATAGCCAAAGAGACCCAGTGTACTTTATAGCCAAAGAGATCCATTGTAGTTTATATTCTAGAGACCCATTGTACTTTATAGCCAAAGAGACCCAGTGTACTTTATATTCTAGAGACCCAGTGTACTTTATAGCCAAAGAGACCCAGTGTACTTTATATCCCAGAGACCCAGTGTATTTTATATCCCAGAGACCCAGTGTACTTTATAGCCAAAGAAACCCAGTGTACTTTATAGCCAAAGAGACCCATTGTATT
The DNA here is from genome assembly GCF_964340395.1 of Glandiceps talaboti. NCBI lineage: Eukaryota > Metazoa > Hemichordata > Enteropneusta > Spengelidae > Glandiceps > Glandiceps talaboti. The sequence goes on along the minus strand of NC_135557.1, from coordinate 422,223 downwards.
TTAAATCCTAGGGAGATAATGTATTTTAGATATAATATCGTGACATTCCAAAAAGGTATACATGGTTTGTACTTCATGAACGTATGATATACTTTCTTTTCAAATCTACCGTATTATAATAGTTGCAACATAAAAGCCCTCTCGTGGTAATATATATTTTCAGTGTCCTTATAGCTTAATAGCTTAGTCTAGTGGTTATCCATGACTTTGAATTTGGAGATATCCCTTAAAATGCATGGTTGTTTCCACCTATTAAAGATATATCAAAGATACATACTTAAATCGGGAGAGTTTTATGGAAAGCAAACCAAGTCAAGCAATGGTAACAGTTTGCTTGCTTACCTGTGAAAAAATGCAACTCTATTTAGTTTATCTTGAATATGTAATGGGTATTCACAAAACGACTGCAGGGACTGCAAACCATATAGTGACTGGTGAAAGTCCAAAGTGGAAAGAAAATAAAGAAAAAGAAACAAAATGATCAAAACTCAAAATAACAAAACTGTGTTAACAAAGCAAAAACAGACCTTGTGTGTGTATGGGCTCCCGGCCCGTGTGGAAAGATAAAATATGCAGCTTGACTTCAGAATCAGTTAAACTTCTTGGTAGTTGTGTATTATACAAAGGTACGGCAAACGTAGAGAAAAACTTCCGTAAATCTGATTTGATTATGAGGACAAAGCTGAATATTTGGTCTAGCAGAGATATTGGTTATAGAGGTAAAATCTTTCTTTCAAAGACTTTCCACTTTATTTACCAAATGTCTTCCTTAGTTCTTCCTCAAGATAACAATTAATTGGTAAAGTGATATTAATTAAATGTTAATTAGTATAGATATGAATGATGTCTCTAAGTAAAAAACTCTCAAACATAGACAACTATGAAGTGCATAGATATACAAAACTATCAAGTGTACGAACATAGACAACTATCAAGTGTATAAACATACACAACTATCAAGTGTACAAATATAGGCAACTATCAAGTGTACAAATATAGGCAACTATCAAGTGTACAAATACAGACAACTATCAAGTATACAAACATAGACAACTATCAAGTGTACAAACATAGACAACTATCAAGTATACAAACATACACAACTATCAAGTGTACAAATACAGACAACTATCAAGTATACAAACATAGACAACTATCAAGTATACAAACATAGACAACTATCAAGTATACAAACATACACAACTATCAAGTGTACAAACATACACAACTATCAAGTGTACAAACATAGACAACTATCAAGTGTTTAGATATACACAACTATCAAGTGTACAAATACAGACAACTATCAAGTGTACAAATATAGACAACTATCAAGTGTACAAACATAGACAACTATCAAGTGTACAAACATAGAAAACTATCAAGTGTACAAACACACAAAACTATCAACTGTACAAATAAAGACAACTATCAAGTGTACAAATGTACACAACTATCAAGTGTACAAACATAGACAATTATCAAGTGTACAAACATAGACAACTATCAAGTGTACAAACATACACAACTATCAAGTGTACAAATGTACACAACTATCAAGTGAACAAATACAAAACTATCAAATGTACAAATATAGTCAACTATCAAGTGTACAAACGTACACAACTATCAAGTTTACAAATATAGACAACTATCAAGTGTACAAATACACACATCTATCAAGTGTACAAATACAGACAACTATCAAGTGTACAAACATACACAACTATCAAGTGTACAAACATACACAACTATCAAGTTTACAAATATAGACAACTATCAAGTGTACAAATACAGACAACTATCAAGTGTACAAACATACACAACTATCAAGTTTACAAATATAGACAACTATCAAGTGTACAAACATAGACAACTATCAAGTGTACAAATACAGACAACTATCAAGTGTACAAACATACACAACTATCAAGTTTACAAATATAGACAACTATCGAGTGTACAAACATAGACAACTATCAAGTGTACAAATACAGACAACTATCAAGTATACAAACATACACAATTATCAAGTGTACAAATATAGACAACTATCAAGTGTACAAATACAGAAAACTATCAAGTGTACAAACATACACAACTATCAAGTGTACAAATACAGACAGCTATCAAGTATACAAACATACACAATTATCAAGTGTACAAATATAGACAACTATCAAGTGTACAAATACAGAAAACTATCAAGTGTACAAACATACACAACTATCAAGTGTACAAATACAGACAGCTATCAAGTATACAAACATACACAATTATCAAGTGTACAAATACAGACAACTATCAAGTGTACACATACGGAAAACTATCAAGTGTACAAACATACACAACTATCAAGTGTACAAATACAGACAGCTATCAAGTATACAAACATAGAAAACTATCAAGTGTACAAACATAGACAACTATCAAGTGTACAAACATACACAACTATCAAGTGTACAAACATACACAACTATCAAGTGTACAAATACAGACAGCTATCAAGTATACAAACATACACAATTACCAAGTGTACAAATACAGACAACTATCAAGTGTACACATACGGAAAACTATCAAGTGTACAAACATACACAAATATCAAGTGAACAAATACAGACAACTATCAAGTTTACAAAAACAGAAAACTATCAAGTGTACAAACATACACAACTATCAAGTGTACAAATACAGACAGCTATCAAGTGTACAAACATAGAAAACTATCAAGTATACAAACATACACAAATATCAAGTAAACAAATACAGACAACTATCAAGTGTACATAGACAACTATCAAGTGTACAAACATACACAACTATCAAGTGTACAAATACAGACAACTATCAAGTATACAAATAAAGACAACCATCAAGTATACAAACATAGACAACTATCAAGTGTACAAACATACACAGCTATCAAGTATACAAATACAGACAACTATGAAGTATACAAATACAGACAACTATCAAGTGTACTAACATAGACAACTAACAAGTGTACAAACATAGACAACTAACAAGTGTACAAATATAGACAACTATCAAGTGTACAAATCCACAACTATCAAGTATACAAACATAGACAACTATCAAGTGTACAAATACAGACAACTATCAAGTGAACAAATACAAACAACTATCAAATATACAAATATAGACAACTATCAAGTGTACAAACATACACAACTATCAAGTTTACAAATACAGACAACTATCAAGTGTACAAATATACGCAACTATTAAGTGTACAAATACAGACAACTATCAAGTGTACAAATACAGACAACTATCAAGTGTACAAACATAGACAACTATCAAGTGTACAAATATAGACAACTATCAAGTTTACAAATACAGACAACTATCAAGTGTACAAATACAGACAACTATCAAGTGTACAAATACAGACAACTATCAAGTGTACAAACATACACAACTATCAAGTTTACAAATATAGACAACTATCAAGTGTACAAATACAGACAACTATCAAGTGTACAAACATACACAACTATCAAGTGTACAAATACAGACAACTATCAAGTGTACAAATATAGACAACTATCAAGTGTACAAACATAGACAACTATCAAGTGTACAAACATACACAACTATCAAGTGTACAAATATAGACAACTATCAAGTTTACAAATACAGACAACTATCAAGTGTACAAATACAGACAACTATCAAGTGTACAAACATACACAACTATCAAGTGTACAAATACAGACAACTATCAAGTGTACAAATATAGACAACTATCAAGTGTACAAACATAGACAACTATCAAGTGTACAAACATACACAACTATCAAGTGTACAAATATAGACAACTATCAAGTTTACAAATACAGACAACTATCAAGTGTACAAATACAGACAACTATCAAGTGTACAAACATAGACAACTATCAAGTGTACAAATATAGACAACTATCAAGTTTACAAATACAGACAACTATCAAGTGTACAAATACAGACAACTATCAAGTGTACAAATACAGACAACTATCAAGTGTACAAACATACACAACTATCAAGTTTACAAATATAGACAACTATCAAGTGTACAAATACAGACAACTATCAAGTGTACAAACATACACAACTATCAAGTGTACAAATACAGACAACTATCAAGTGTACAAATATAGACAACTATCAAGTGTACAAACATAGACAACTATCAAGTGTACAAACATACACAACTATCAAGTGTACAAATATAGACAACTATCAAGTGTACAAATACAGAAAACTATCAAGTGTACAAACATACACAACTATCAAGTGTACAAATACAGACAGCTATCAAGTATACAAACATACACAATTATCAAGTGTACAAATATAGACAACTATCAAGTGTACAAATACAGAAAACTATCAAGTGTACAAACATACACAACTATCAAGTGTACAAATACAGACAGCTATCAAGTATACAAACATACACAATTATCAAGTGTACAAATACAGACAACTATCAAGTGTACACATACGGAAAACTATCAAGTGTACAAACATACACAACTATCAAGTGTACAAATACAGACAACTATCAAGTTTACAAACATAGAAAACTATCAAGTGTACAAACATAGACAACTATCAAGTGTACAAACATACACAACTATCAAGTGTACAAACATACACAACTATCAAGTGTACAAACATAGACAACTATCAAGTGTACAAACATAGACAACTATCAAGTGTACAAACATACACAACTATCAAGTGTACAAACATACACAACTATCAAGTGTACAAATACAGACAGCTATCAAGTATACAAAAATACACAATTACCAAGTGTACAAATACAGACAACTATCAAGTGTACACATACGGAAAACTATCAAGTGTACAAACATACACAAATATCAAGTGAACAAATACAGACAACTATCAAGTTTACAAAAACAGAAAACTATCAAGTGTACAAACATACACAACTATCAAGTGTACAAATACAGACAGCTATCAAGTGTACAAACATAGAAAACTATCAAGTATACAAACATAGACAACTATCAAGTGTACAAACATACACAACTATCAAGTGTACAAACATACACAACTATCAAGTGTACAAATACAGACAGCTATCAAGTATACAAAAATACACAATTACCAAGTGTACAAATACAGACAACTATCAAGTGTACACATACGGAAAACTATCAAGTGTACAAACATACACAAATATCAAGTGAACAAATACAGACAACTATCAAGTTTACAAAAACAGAAAACTATAAAGTGTACAAACATACACAACTATCAAGTGTACAAATACAGACAGCTATCAAGTGTACAAACATAGAAAACTATCAAGTATACAAACATACACAAATATCAAGTAAACAAATACAGACAACTATCAAGTGTACATAGACAACTATCAAGTGTACAAACATACACAACTATCAAGTGTACAAATACAGACAACTATCAAGTATACAAATAAAGACAACCATCAAGTATACAAACATAGACAACTATCAAGTGTACAAACATACACAGCTATCAAGTATACAAATACAGACAACTATGAAGTATACAAATACAGACAACTATCAAGTGTACTAACATAGACAACTAACAAGTGTACAAACATAGACAACTAACAAGTGTACAAATATAGACAACTATCAAGTGTACAAATCCACAACTATCAAGTATACAAACATAGACAACTATCAAGTGTACAAATACAGACAACTATCAAGTGAACAAATACAAACAACTATCAAATATACAAATATAGACAACTATCAAGTGTACAAACATACACAACTATCAAGTTTACAAATACAGACAACTATCAAGTGTACAAATATACGCAACTATTAAGTGTACAAATACAGACAACTATCAAGTGTACAAATACAGACAACTATCAAGTGTACAAACATAGACAACTATCAAGTGTACAAATATAGACAACTATCAAGTTTACAAATACAGACAACTATCAAGTGTACAAATACAGACAACTATCAAGTGTACAAATACAGACAACTATCAAGTGTACAAACATACACAACTATCAAGTTTACAAATATAGACAACTATCAAGTTTACAAATACAGACAACTATCAAGTGTACAAATACAGACAACTATCAAGTGTACAAATATAGACAACTATCAAGTGTACAAATACAGACAACTATCAAGTGTACAAATACAGACAACTATCAAGTGTACAAACATACACAACTATCAAGTTTACAAATATAGACAACTATCAAGTGTACAAATACAGACAACTATCAAGTGTACAAACATACACAACTATCAAGTGTACAAATACAGACAACTATCAAGTGTACAAATATAGACAACTATCAAGTGTACAAACATAGACAACTATCAAGTGTACAAACATACACAACTATCAAGTGTACAAACATACACAACTATCAAGTTTACAAACATACACAACTATCAAGTGTACAAACATACACAACTATCAAGTGTACAAACATACACAACTATCAAGTGTACAAATACAGACAACTATCAAGTGTACAAATACAGACAACTATCAAGTGTACAAACATAGACAACTATCAAGTGTACAAATACAGACAACTATCAAGTGTACAAATACAGACAACTATCAAGTATACAAACATAGACAACTATCAAGTGTACAAATACAGACAACTATCAAGTGTACAAATACAGACAACTATCAAGTATACAAACATAGACAACTATCAAGTGAACAAATACAGACAACTATCAAGTGTACAAATAAAGACAACTATCAAGTGTACATACATACACAACTTTCAAGTTTACAAATATAGACAACTATCAAGTGTACAAATACAGACAACTATCAAGTGTACAAATACAGACAACTATCAAGTGTACAAACATAGACAACTATCAAGTGTACAAATATAGACAACTATCAAGTGTACAAATACAGACAACTATCAAGTGTACAAATACAGACAACTATCAAGTGTACAAATACAGACAACTATCAAGTGTACAAATATAGACAACTATCAAGTGTACAAACATAGACAATTATTAAGTGTACAAACATACACAACTATCAAGTGTACAAATATACGCAACTATTAAGTGTACAAATACAGACAACTATCAAGTATACAAACATACACAATTATCAAGTGTACAAATATAGACAACTATCAAGTGTACAAATACAGACAACTATCAAGTATACAAACATACACAACTATCAAGTGTACAAATGTACACAACTATCAAGTGAACAAATACAGACAACTATCAAGTGTACATACATACACAACTATCAAGTATACAAACATACACAACTATCAAGTGTACAAATGTACACAACTATCAAGTGTACAAATAAAGACAACTATCAAGTGTACATACATACACAACTTTCAAGTTTACAAATATAGACAACTATCAAGTGTACAAATACAGACAACTATCAAGTGTACAAATACAGACAACTATCAAGTGTACAAACATAGACAACTATCAAGTGTACAAACAAACACAAATATTAAGTGTACAAATGCAAACAACTATCAAGTGTACAAATACAGACAATTTCAAGTGTACAAATACAGAAAACTATCAAGCGTACAAACATACACAAATATCAAGTGTACAAATACAAACAACTATCAAGTGTACAAATACAGACAACTATCAAGTATACAAACATAGACAACTATCAAGTGTACAAATACAGACAACTATCAAGTATACAAACATACACAACTATCAAATTTACAAACATACACAACTATCAAGTGTACAAATACAGACAACTATCAAGTATACACATACAGACAACTATCAAGTGTACAAATACAGACAACCATCAAGTATACAAACATAGACAACTATCAAGTGTACAAACATACACAACTATCAAGTGTACAAACATACACAACTATCAAGTATACAAACATACACAACTATCAAGTGTACAAACATACACAACTATCAAGTGTACAAACATACACAACTATCAAGTGTACAAATATAGACAACTATCAAGTGTACAAACATACACAACTATCAAATGTACAAACATACACAACTATCAAGTGTACAAACATACACAACTATCAAGTGTACAAACATACACAACTATCAAGTGTACAAATATAGACAACTATCAAGTGTACAAATACAGACAACTATCAAGTGTACAAATACAGACAACTATCAAGTGTACAAATACAGACAACTATCAAGTGTACAAACATACACAACTATCAAGTGTACAAACATACACAACTATCAAGTGTACAAACATAGACAACTATCAAGTGTACAAACATAGACAACTATCAAGTGTACAAACATACACAACTATCAAGTGTACAAATATAGACAACTATCAAGTGTACAAATACAGACAACTATCGAGTATACAAATACAGACAACTATCAAGTGTACAAATACAGACAACTATCAAGTGTACAAGTACAGACAACTATCAAGTGTACAAATACAGACAACTATCAAGTGTACAAATACAGACAACTGTCAAGTATACAAACATACACAATTATCAAGTGTACAAATATAGACAACTATCGAGCGTACAAATGTACACAACCATCAAGTGAACAAATACAGACAACTATCAATTGTACAAATATAGACAACTATCAAGTGTACAAACATACACAACTATCAAGTGTACAAATACAGACAACTATCAAGTGTACAAACATAGACAACTATCAAGTGTACAAATACAGACAACTATCAAGTGTACAAACATACACAACTATCAAGTTTACAAATATAGACAACTATCAAGTGTACAAATACAGACAACTATCAAGTGTACAAATACAGACAACTATCAAGTGTACAAACATAGACAACTATCAAGTATACAAATACAGACAACTATCAAGTGTACAAACATAGACAACTATCAAGTGTACAAATACAGACAACTATCAAGTGTACAAACATACACAAATACCAAGTGAACAGATACAGACAACCATCAAGTATACATAGACAACTATCAAGTGTACAAACATACACGACTATCAAGTGTACAAATACAGACAACTATCAAGTATACAAATAAAGACAACTATCAAGTATACAAATACAGACAACTATCAAGTGTACAAACATAGACAACTATCAAGTGTACAAACATAGACAACTATCAAGTGTACAAACATACACAACTATCAAGTGTACAAACATAGACAACTATCAAGTTTACAAATACAGACAACTATCAAGTGAACAAATACAGACAACTATCAAGTGTACAAACATACACAACTATCAAGTGTATAAACATAGACAACTATCAAGTGTTTAGATATACACAACTATCAAGTGTACAAACATACACAACTATCAAGTGTTTAGATATACACAACTATCAAGTGTACAAACATAGACAACTATCAAGTGTACAAACATAGACAACTATCAAGTGTACAAATACAGACAACTATCAAGTGTACAAACATAGACAACTATCAAGTGTACAAACATAGACAACTATCAACTGTACAAACATAGACAACTATCAAGTGTACAAACATAGACAACTATCAAGTGTACAAACACACAAAACTATCAAGTGTACAAATATAGACAACTACCAAGTGTACAAATGTACACAACTATCAAGTGTACAAACATAGACAATTATCAAGTGTACAAACATAGACAACTATCAAGTGTACAAACATAGACAACTATCAAGTGTACAAACATACACAACTATCAAGTGTACAAATACAGACAACTATCAAGTTTACAAATACAGACAACTATCAAGTGTACAAACATAGACAACTATCAAGTGTACAAACATACACAACTATCAAGTGTAAAAAATACAGACAACTATCAAGTTTACAAATACAGACAACTATCAAGTGTACAAATACAGACAACTATCAAGTTTACAAATATAGACAACTATCAAGTGTACAAACATAGACAACTATCAAGTGTACAAACATACACAACTATCAAGTGTACAAATATAGACAACTATCAAGTGTACAAATACAGACAACTATCAAGTGTACAAATATAGACAACTATCAAGTGTACAAATACAGACAACTATCAAGTTTACAAATATAGACAACTATCAAGTGTACAAACATACACAACTATCAAGTGTACAAATGTACACAACTATCAAGTGAACAAATACAGACAACTATCAAGTGTACAAATATAGACAACAATCAAGTGTACAAATACAGACAACTATCAAGTGAACAAATACAGACAACTATCAAGTGTACAAATAAAGACAACTATCAAGTGTACATACATACACAACTTTCAAGTTTACAAATATAGACAACTATCAAGTGTACAAATACAGACAACTATCAAGTGTACAAATACAGACAACTATCAAGTGTACAAACATAGACAACTATCAAGTGTACAAACAAACACAAATATTAAGTGTACAAATGCAAACAACTATCAAGTGTACAAATACAGACAATTTCAAGTGTACAAATACAGAAAACTATCAAGCGTACAAACATACACAAATATCAAGTGTACAAATACAAACAACTATCAAGTGTACAAATACAGACAACTATCAAGTATACAAACATAGACAACTATCAAGTGTACAAATACAGACAACTATCAAGTATACAAACATACACAACTATCAAATTTACAAATACAGACAACTATCAAGTGTACAAACATACACAAATATCAAGTGTACAAATACAGACAACTATCAAGTGTACAAATACAGACAACTATCAAGTGTACAAATACAGACAACTATTAAGTATACAAATACAGACAACTATCAAGTGTACAAATACAGACAACCATCAAGTATACAAACATAGACAACTATCAAGTGTACAAATACAGACAACTATCAAGTGTACAAGTACAGACAACTATCAAGTGTACAAATACAGACAACTATCAAGTGTACAAATACAGACAACTATCAAGTATACAAACATACACAATTATCAAGTGTACAAATATAGACAACTATCGAGCGTACAAATGTACACAACCATCAAGTGAACAAATACAGACAACTATCAATTGTACAAATATAGACAACTATCAAGTGTACAAACATACACAACTATCAAGTGTACAAATACAGACAACTATCAAGTGTACAAACATAGACAACTATCAAGTGTACAAATACAGACAACTATCAAGTGTACAAACATACACAACTATCAAGTTTACAAATATAGACAACTATCAAGTGTACAAACATAGACAACTATCAAGTGTACAAATACAGACAACTATCAAGTGTACAAACATACACAACTATCAAGTTTACAAATATAGACAACTATCAAGTGTACAAATACAGACAACTATCAAGTGTACAAACATACACAACTATCAACTGTACAAACATAGACAACTATCAAGTGTACAAACATAGACAACTATCAAGTGTACAAACACACAAAACTATCAAGTATACAAATACAGACAACTATCAAGTGTACAAATGTACACAACTATCAAGTGTACAAACATAGACAATTATCAAGTGTACAAACATACACAACTATCAAGTGTACAAACATAGACAACTATCAAGTTTACAAAAACAGACAACTATCAAGTGTACAAACATACACAACTATCAAGTGTACAAACATAGACAACTATCAAGTGAACAAATACAGACAACTATCAAGTGTACAAACATACACAACTATCAAGTGTACAAACATAGACAACTATCAAGTGTTTAGATATACACAACTATCAAGTGTACAAACATACACAACTATCAAGTGTTTAGATATACACAACTATCAAGTGTACAAACATAGACAACTATCAAGTGTACAAACATAGACAACTATCAAGTGTACAAATACAGACAACTATCAAGTGTACAAACATAGACAACTATCAAGTGTACAAACATAGACAACTATCAACTGTACAAACATAGACAACTATCAAGTGTACAAACATAGACAACTATCAAGTGTACAAACACACAAAACTAACAAGTGTACAAATATAGACAACTACCAAGTGTACAAATGTACACAATTATCAAGTGTACAAACATAGACAATTATCAAGTGTACAAACATAGACAACTATCAAGTGTACAAACATAGACAACTATCAAGTGTACAAACATTCACAACAATCAAGTGTACAAATACAGACAACTATCAAGTTTACAAATACAGACAACTATCAAGTGTACAAACATAGACAACTATCAAGTGTACAAACATACACAACTATCTAGTGTAAAAAATACAGACAACTATCAAGTTTACAAATACAGACAACTATCAAGTGAACAAATACAGACAACTATCAAGTTTACAAATATAGACAACTATCAAGTGTACAAACATAGACAACTATCAAGTGTACAAACATACACAACTATCAAGTGTACAAATACAGACAACTATCAAGTTTACAAATACAGACAACTATCAAGTGTACAAATACAGACAACTATCAAGTTTACAAATATAGACAACTATCAAGTGTACAAACATAGACAACTATCAAGTGTACAAACATAGACAACTATCAAGTGTACAAACATACACAACTATCAAGTTTACAAATATAGACAACTATCAAGTGTACAAACATACACAACTATCAAGTTTACAAATATAGACAACTATCAAGTGTACAAATATAGACAACTATCAAGTGTACAAATACAGACAACTATCAAGTTTACAAATACAGACAACTATCAAGTGTACAAATACAGACAACTATCAAGTTTACAAATATAGACAACTATCAAGTGTACAAACATAGACAACTATCAAGTGTACAAACATAGACAACTATCAAGTGTACAAACATACACAACTATCAAGTTTACAAATATAGACAACTATCAAGTGTACAAACATACACAACTATCAAGTGTACAAATATAGACAACTATCAAGTGTACAAACACACAAAACTATCAAGTGTACAAATACAGACAACTATCAAGTGTACAAACATAGACAACTATCAAGTTTACAAATATAGACAACTATCAAGTGTACAAACATACACAACTATCAAGTGTACAAATACAGACAGCTATCAAGTGTACAAACATAGACAACTATCAAGTGTACAAACATAGACAACTATCAAGTATACAAACATACACAACTATCAAGTGTACAAATACAGACAACTATCAAGTGTACAAATATAGACAACTATCAAGTGTACAAACATAGACAACTATCAAGTGTACAAATACAGACAACTATCAAGTGTACAAATACAGACAACTATCAAGTTTACAAACATACACAACTATCAAGTTTACAAATATACACAACTATCAAGTGTACAAATACAGACAACTATCAAGTGTACAAATACAGACAACTATCAAGTTTACAAACATAGACAACTATCAAGTGTACAAACATAGACAACTATTAAGTGTACAAACATAGACAACTATCAAGTGTACAAACATAGACAACTATTAAGTGTACAAATACAGACAACTATCAAGTGTACAAACATACACAACTATCAAGTTTACAAATATACACAACTATCAAGTGTACAAATATACGCAACTATTAAGTGTACAAATACAGACAACTATCAAGTGTACAAATACAGACAACTATCAAGTATACAAACATACACAATTATCAAGTGTACAAATATAGACAACTATCAAGTGTACAAATACAGACAACTATCAAGTATACAAACATACACAACTATCAAGTGTACAAATGTACACAATTATCAAGTGAACAAATACAGACAACTATCAAGTGTACAAATATAGACAACTATCAAGTGTACAAACATAGACAACTATCAAGTGTACAAACATAGACAACTATCAAGTGTACAAACATAGACAACTATCAAGTGTACAAACATACACAACTATCAAGTGTACAAATACAGACAACTATCAAGTTTACAAATACAGACAACTATCAAGTGTACAAATACAGACAACTATCAAGTGTACAAACATAGACAACTATCAAGTGTACAAACATAGACAACTGTCAAGTGTACAAACATAGACAACTATCAAGTGTACAAACATAGACAACTATCAAGTGTACAAACATAGACAATTATTAAGTGTACAAATATAGACAACTATCAAGTGTACAAACATACACAACTATCAAGTTTACAAATATAGACAACTATCAAGTGTACAAATATAGACAACTATCAAGTGTACAAATACAGACAACTATCAAGTTTACAAATACAGACAACTATCAAGTGTACAAATACAGACAACTATCAAGTTTACAAATATAGACAACTATCAAGTGTACAAACATAGACAACTATCAAGTGTACAAACATAGACAACTATCAAGTGTACAAACATACACAACTATCAAGTTTACAAATATAGACAACTATCAAGTGTACAAACATACACAACTATCAAGTGTACAAATATAGACAACTATCAAGTGTACAAACACACAAAACTATCAAGTGTACAAATACAGACAACTATCAAGTGTACAAACATAGACAACTATCAAGTTTACAAATATAGACAACTATCAAGTGTACAAACATACACAACTATCAAGTGTACAAATACAGACAACTATCAAGTGTACAAACATAGACAACTATCAAGTATACAAACATACACAACTATCAAGTGTACAAATACAGACAACTATCAAGTGTACAAATACAGACAACTATCAAGTGTACAAACATAGACAACTATCAAGTGTACAAATACAGACAACTATCAAGTGTACAAATACAGACAACTATCAAGTTTACAAACATACACAACTATCAAGTTTACAAATATACACAACTATCAAGTGTACAAATACAGACAACTATCAAGTGTACAAATACAGACAACTATCAAGTTTACAAACATAGACAACTATCAAGTGTACAAACATAGACAACTATTAAGTGTACAAACATAGACAACTATCAAGTGTACAAACATAGACAACTATTAAGTGTACAAATACAGACAACTATCAAGTGTACAAACATACACAACTATCAAGTTTACAAATATACACAACTATCAAGTGTACAAATATACGCAACTATTAAGTGTACAAATACAGACAACTATCAAGTGTACAAATACAGACAACTATCAAGTATACAAACATACACAATTATCAAGTGTACAAATATAGACAACTATCAAGTGTACAAATACAGACAACTATCAAGTATACAAACATACACAACTATCAAGTGTACAAATGTACACAATTATCAAGTGAACAAATACAGACAACTATCAAGTGTACAAATATAGACAACTATCAAGTGTACAAACATAGACAACTATCAAGTGTACAAACATAGACAACTATCAAGTGTACAAACATAGACAACGATCAAGTGTACAAACATACACAACTATCAAGTGTACAAATACAGACAACTATCAAGTTTACAAATACAGACAACTATCAAGTGTACAAATACAGACAACTATCAAGTGTACAAACATAGACAACTATCAAGTGTACAAACATAGACAACTGTTAAGTGTACAAACATAGACAACTATCAAGTGTACAAACATAGACAACTATCAAGTGTACAAACTGTCAAGTGTACAAACATAGACAACTATCAAGTGTACAAACAAAGAAAACTATCAAGTTTACAAATACAGACAACTATCAAGTGTACAAACATAGACAACTATCAAGTGTACAAACATAGACAATTATTAAGTGTACAATCATAGACAACTATCAAGTGTACAAATATACGCAACTATTAAGTGTACAAATACAGACAACTATCAAGTATACAAACATACACAATTATCAAGTGTACAAATACAGACAACTATCAAGTATACAAACATACACAACTATCAAGTGTACAAATGTACACAACTATCAAGTGAACAAATACAGACAACTATCAAGTGTACAAATAAAGACAACTATCAAGTGTACATACATACACAACTTTAAAGTTTACAAATATAGACAACTATCAAGTGTACAAATACAGACAACTATCAAGTGTACAAATACAGACAACTATCAAGTGTACAAACATAGACAACTATCAAGTGTACAAACATACACAAATATTAAGTGTACAAATACAAACAACTATCAAGTGTACAAATACAGACAATTTCAAGTGTACAAATACAGAAAACTATCAAGCGTACAAACATACACAAATATTAAGTGTACAAATACAAACAACTATCAAGTGTACAAATACAGACAACTATCAAGTGAACAAATACAGACAACTATCAAGTGTACAAACATACACAAATATTAAGTGAACAAATACAGACAACTATCAAGTATACAAACATAGACAACTATCAAGTGTACAAACTATCAAGTGTACAAACATAGACAACTATCAAGTGTACAAACATAGAAAACTATCAAGTTTACAAATACAGACAACTATCAAGTGTACAAACATAGACAACTATCAAGTGTACAAACATAGACAATTATTAAGTGTACAAACATAGACAACTATCAAGTGTACAAATATACGCAACTATTAAGTGTACAAATACAGACAACTATCAAGTATACAAACATACACAATTATCAAGTGTACAAATATAGACAACTATCAAGTGTACAAATACAGACAACTATCAAGTATACAAACATACACAACTATCAAGTGTACAAATGTACACAACTATCAAGTGAACAAATACAGAAAACTATCAAGTGTACAAATAAAGACAACTATCAAGTGTACATACATACACAACTTTCAAGTTTACAAATATAGACAACTATCAAGTGTACAAATACAGACAACTATCAAGTGTACAAATACAGACAACTATCAAGTGTACAAACATAGACAACTATCAAGTGTACAAACATACACAAATATTAAGTGTACAAATACAAACAACTATCAAGTGTACAAATACAGACAATTTCAAGTGTACAAATACAGAAAACTATCAAGCGTACAAACATACACAAATATCAAGTGTACAAATACAAACAACTATCAAGTGTACAAATACAGACAACTATCAAGTGAACAAATACAGACAACTATCAAGTGTACAAACATACACAAATATTAAGTGAACAAATACAGACAACCATCAAGTATACAAACATAGACAACTATCAAATTTACAAACATACACAACTATCAAGTGTACAAATACAGACAACTATCAAGTTTACAAATACAGACAACTATCAAGTGTACAAACATAGTCAACTATCAAGTGTACAAACATACACAACTGTCAAGTGTACAAACATAGACAACTATCAAGTGTTTAGATATACACAACTATCAAGTGTACAAACATAGACAACTATCAAGTGTTTAGATATACACAACTATCAAGTGTACAAACATAGACAACTATCAAGTGTACAAACATAGACAACTATCAAGTGTACAAATACAGACAACTATCAAGTGTACAAACATAGACAACTATCAAGTGTACAAACATAGACAATTATCAAGTGTACAAACATACACAACTATCAAGTGTACAAACATAGACAACTATCAAGTGTACAAATACAGACAACTATCAAGTGTACAAACATAGACAATTATCAAGTGTACAAACATACACAACTATCAAGTGTACAAATACAGACAACTATCAAGTTTACAAATACAGACAACTATCAAGTGTACAAACATAGACAACTATCAAGTGTACAAACATACACAACTATCAAGTGTACAAATACAGACAACTATCAAGTTTACAAATACAGACAACTATCAAGTGTACAAATACAGACAACTATCAAGTTTACAAATATAGACAACTATCAAGTGTACAAACATAGACAACTATCAAGTGTACAAACATACACAACTATCAAGTGTACAAATACAGACAACTATCAAGTTTACAAATACAGACAACTATCAAGTGTACAAATACAGACAACTATCAAGTTTACAAATATAGACAACTATCAAGTGTACAAACATAGACAACTATCAACTGTACAAACATAGACAACTATCAAGTGTACAAACATACACAACTATCAAGTGTACAAATACAGACAACTATCAAGTTTACAAATACAAACAACTATCAAGTATACAAATACATACAGACAACTATCAAGTGTACAAACATAGACAACTATTAAGTGTACAAACATAGACAACAATCAAGTGTACAAATACAGACAACTATCAAGTTTACAAATACAGACAACTATCAAGTGTACAAATACAGACAACTATCAAGTGTACAAACATAGACAACTATCAAGTGTACAAACATAGACAACTATCAAGTGTACAAACATAGACAACTATTAAGTGTACAAATACAGACAACTATCAAGTGTACAAACATACACAACTATCAAGTTTACAAATATAGACAACTATCAAGTGTACAAATATACGCAACTATTAAGTGTACAAATACAGACAACTATCAAGTGTACAAATACAGACAACTATCAAGTATACAAACATACACAATTATCAAGTGTACAAATATAGACAACTATCAAGTGTACAAATACAGACAACTATCAAGTATACAAACATACACAACTATCAAGTGTACAAATGTACACAACTATCAAGTGAACAAATACTGACAACTATCAAGTGTACAAATATAGACAACTATCAAGTGTACAAACATAGACAACTATCAAGTGTACAAACATAGACAACTATCAAGTGTACAAACATAGACAACTATCAAGTGTACAAATACACACAACTATCAAGTGTACAAATACAGACAACTATCAAGTGTACAAACATAGACAACTATCAAGTGTACAAATACACACAACTATCAAGTGTACAAATACAGACAACTATCAAGTGTACAAACATAGACAACTATCAAGTGTACAAATACACACAACTATCAAGTGTACAAATATAGACAACTATCAAGTGTACAAACATAGACAACTATCAAGTGTACAAATATAGACAACTATCAAGTGTACAAACATAGACAACGATCAAGTGTACAAACATACACAACTATCAAGTGTACAAATACAGACAACTATCAAGTTTACAAATACAGACAAGTATCAAGTGTACACATACAGACAAGTATCAAGTGTACAAACATAGACAACTATCAAGTGTACAAACATAGACAACTATCAAGTGTACAAACTATCAAGTGTACAAACATAGACAACTATCAAGTGTACAAACATAGAAAACTATCAAGTTAACAAATACAGACAACTATCAAGTGTACAAACATAGACAACTATCAAGTGTACAAACATAGACAATTATTAAGTGTACAAACATAGACAACTATCAAGTGTACAAATATACGCAACTATTAAGTGTACAAATACAGACAACTATCAAGTATACAAACATACACAATTATCAAGTGTGCAAATATAGACAACTATCAAGTGTACAAATACAGACAACTATCAAGTGTACAAATACAGACAACTATCAAGTGTACAAATATAGACAACTATCAAGTATACAAACATACACAACTATCAAGTGTACAAATGTACACAACTATCAAGTGAACAAATACAGACAACTATCAAGTGTACAAATAAAGACAACTATCAAGTGTACATACATACACAACTTTCAAGTTTACAAATACAGACAACTATCAAGTTTACAAATACAGACAACTATCAAGTGTACAAATACAGACAACTATCAAGTGTACAAACATAGACAACTATCAAGTGTACAAACATAGACAACTATCAAGTGTACAAACATAGACAACTATTAAGTGTACAAATACAGACAACTATCAAGTGTACAAACATACACAACTATCAAGTTTACAAATATAGACAACTATCAAGTGTACAAATATATGCAACTATTAAGTGTACAAATACAGACAACTATCAAGTGTACAAATACAGACAACTATCAAGTATACAAACATACACAATTATCAAGTGTACAAATATAGACAACTATCAAGTGTACAAATACAGACAACTATCAAGTATACAAACATACACAACTATCAAGTGAACAAATACAGACAACTATCAAGTGTACAAATATAGACAACTATCAAGTGTACAAACATAGACAACTATCAAGTGTACAAACATAGACAACTATCAAGTGTACAAACATAGACAACGATCAAGTGTACAAACATACACAACTATCAAGTGTACAAATACAGACAACTATCAAGTTTACAAATACAGACAACTATCAAGTGTACACATACAGACAAGTATCAAGTGTACAAACATAGACAACTATCAAGTGTACAAACATAGACAACTATCAAGTGTACAAACATAGACAATTATTAAGTGTACAAACATAGACAACTATCAAGTGTACAAATATACGCAACTATTAAGTGTACAAATACAGACAACTATCAAGTATACAAACATACACAATTATCAAGTGTGCAAATATAGACAACTATCAAGTGTACAAATACAGACAACTATCAAGTATACAAACATACACAATTATCAAGTGTACAAATACAGACAACTATCAAGTGTACAAATACAGACAACTATCAAGTATACAAACATACACAACTATCAAGTGTACAAATGTACACAACTATCAAGTGAACAAATACAGACAACTATCAAGTGTACAAATAAAGACAACTATCAAGTGTACATACATAGACAACTATCAAGTTTACAAATATAGACAACTATCAAGTGTACAAACATACACAACTTTCAAGTTTACAAATACAGACAACTATCAAGTGTACAAACATAGACAACTATCAAGTGTACATACATAGACAACTATCAAGTTTACAAATATAGACAACTATCAAGTGTACAAACATACACAACTTTCAAGTTTACAAATATAGACAACTATCAAGTGTACAAATACAGACAACTATCAAGTGTACAAATACAGACAACTATCAAGTGTACAAACATAGACAACTATCAAGTGTACAAACATACACAAATATTAAGTGTACAAATACAAATATCTATCAAGTGTACAAATACAGACAATTTCAAGTGTACAAATACAGAAAACTATCAAGCGTACAAACATACACAAATATCAAGTGTACAAATACAAACAACTATCAAGTGTACAAATACAGACAACTATCAAGTGTACAAATACAGACAACTATCAAGTGAACAAATACAGACAACTATCAAGTGTACAAACATACACAAATATTAAGTGAACAAATACAGACAACTATCAAGTATACAAATACAGACAACTATCAAGTATACAAATACAGACAACTATCAAGTATACAAACATAGACAACTATCAAATTTACAAACATACACAACTATCAAGTGTACAAATACAGACAACTATCAAGTATACAAATACAGACAACTATCAAGTGTACAAATACAGACAACCATCAAGTATACAAACATAGACAACTATCAAGTGTACAAACATACACAACTATCAAGTGTACAAATACAGACAACTATCTAGTATACAAATACAGACAACTATCAAGTGTACAAATACAGACAACTATCAAGTGTACAAATACAGACAACTATCAAGTGTACAAACATAGACAACTATCAAGTTTACAAATACAGACAACTATCAAGTGAACAAATACAGACAACTATCAAGTGTACAAACATACACAATTATCAAGTGTACAAATACAGACAACTATCAAGTGTACAAATACAGACAACTATCAAGTATACAAATACAGACAACTATCAAGTGTACAAATACAGACAACTATCAAGTGTGCAAATACAGACAACTATCAAGTTTAGAAATGCACACAACTATCAAGTGTACAAACATACACAACTATCAAGTGTACAAACATAGACAACTATCAAGTTTAAAAATACGGACAACTATCAAGTGTACAAACATACACAACTATCAAGTGTACAAATACAGACAACTATCAAGTGTGCAAATACAGACAACTATCAAGTTTAGAAATGCACACAACTATCAAGTGTACAAACATACACAACTATCAAGTGTACAAACATAGACAACTATCAAGTGTACAAACATTCACAAATATCAAGTGAACAAATACAGACAACCATCAAGTATACAAATACAGACAACTATCAAGTTTACAAATACAGACAACTATCAATTATACAAACATAGACAACTATCAAGTGTACAAATACAGACAACCATCAAGTATACAAATACAGACAACCATCAAGTATACAAACATAGACACCTATCAAGTGTACAAACATACACAACTATCAAGTGTACAAATACAGACAACTATCGAGTATACAAATACAGACAACTATCAAGTGTACAAATACAGACAACTATCAAGTGTACAAATGCAGACAACTATCAAGTGTACAAATACAGACAACTATCAAGTATACAATCATACACAACTATCAAGTTTAGAAATGCAGACAACTATCAAGTGTACAAACATAGACAACTATCAAGTGTACAAATATAGACAGCTACCAAGTGTACAAATACAGACAACTATCAAGTGTACAAACATAGACAACTATCAAGTGTACAAATATAGACAACTATCAAGTGTACAAATACAGACAACTATCAAGTATACAAACATAGACAACTATCAAGTGAACAAATACAGACAACTATCAAGTGTACAAATATAGACAGCTACCAAGTGTACAAATATAGACAGCTACCAAGTGTACAAATATAGACAGCTACCAAGTGTACAAATATAGACAGCTACCAAGTGTACAAATGTACACAACTATCAAGTGTACAAATACAGACAACTATCAAGTGTACAAATAGCCAACTATCAAGTGTACAAACATAGACAACTATCAAGTGAACAAATACAGACAACTATCAAGTGTACAAATACAGACAACTATCAAGTATACAAACATAGACAACTATCAAGTGTACAAACATAGACAACTATAAAGTTTACAAATACAGACAACTATCAAGTGAAATACAGACAACTATCAAGTGTACAAACATACACAACTATCGAGTGTACAAATATAGACAACTATCAAGTGTACAAACATAGACAACTATCAAGTGTACAAACATACACAACTATCGAGTGTACAAATATAGACAACTATCAAGTGTACAAATACAGACAACTATCAAGTGTACAAATACAGACAACTATCAAGTGTACAAACATAGACAACTATCAAGTGTACAAACATAGACAACTATCAAGTATACAAATATAGACAATTATCAAGTGTACAAATATAGACAACTATCAAGTTTACAACATACACAACTATCAAGTATACAAACATACCCAACTATCAAGTATATAGAAATATACAACTATCAAGTGTACAAACATAGACAACTATCAAGTGTAAAAAACATAGACAACTATCAAGTGTACAAATATAGACAACTATCAAGTGTACAAACATAGACAGCTATCAAGTGTACAAACATACACAACTATCAAGTGTACAAATATACACAACTATCAAGTGTATAGATATACAAAACTATCAAGTGTACAAACATAGACAGCTATCAAGTGTACAAACATAGACAACTATCAAGTGTACAAACATAGACAACTATCAAGTTTACAAATGCAGACAACTATCAAGTGTACAAACACACACAACTATCAAGTGTATAGATATAGACATCTACCAAGTGTACAAATATAGACAACTACCAAGTGTACAAAACCACAACTATGAAATGTACAAATATAGACAACTACGAAGTGTACAAATATAGACAACTATCAAGTGTTCAAATACAGACAACTATCAAGTGAACAAATGCAGACAACTATCAAGTGTACAAATACAGACAACTATCAAGTGTACAAACATAGACAACTATGAAGTGTACAAATATAGACAACTATCAAGTGTTCAAATACAGACAACTATCAAGTGAACAAATGCAGACAACTATCAAGTGTACAAATACAGACAACTATCAAGTGTACAAACATAGACAACTATGAAGTGTACAAATATAGACAGCTATCAAGTGTTCAAATACAGACAACTATCAAGTTTACAAATACAGACAACTATCAAGTGTACAAATACAGACAACTATCAAGTGTACAAATACAGACAACTATCAAGTGTACAAACATAGACAACTATCAAGTGTACAAACATAGACAACTATCAAGTGTACAAACATACACAACTATCAAGTGTACAAATACACACACAACTATCAAGTGTACAAACATAAGGCAACTGTCAAGTGTATAGATATACACACCTATCAAGTTTACAAATACAGACAACTATCATATGTTCAAACATAGACAACTATTTATGTTATATAGGTACTCACCTTTTTTAACTGTTCCTCTGTCCTATCTTTTACCTCCACATTTAGAATATTCTTCACTTCTTGGCTTAGTCGAAACTGATTAAGGAAATAACTACTGGTGTTAGTGGTGGGGACAGTAATTAAAGACAGATAGACAGACAAGTCCCTCACTTCTTGAGACTTTGCTGCTCAAGATACGAAGTCTGGCAGTTAGACTACCATGTTAACTACTTAAATCTCTTGAAATACTTTTATTGATTCCTATGAAACAGGTACATTTAGCGGGATTATTTATGTTTTTATTGATCCCTATGCTACATGTACAGCCATCCGACAGATTTATTTTGCTGTTGATCCCTATGATACAGATGCAGCTAGCTGGCAGATATTTTTTGTTATTGATCCCTATGATACAGGTGCAGCCAGCTGGCAGATTTATTTTGTTATTGATAACTATGATATAGATGGAGCTAGCTGGCAGATTTATTTTGTTATTGATCACTATGATACAGATGCAGCTAGCTGGCAGATTTATTTTGTTATTGATCGCTATGATACAGGTACAGCCAGCTGGCAGATTTATTTTGTTATTGATCCCTATGATACAGGTGCAGCCAGCTGGCAGATTTAGTTTGTTATTGATCCCTATGATACAGGTACAGCCAGCTGGCAGATTTATTTTGTTATTGATCGCTATGATACAGGTACAGCCAGCTGGCAGATTTATTTTGTTTTTATTGATCACTGTGATACAGGTACAGCCAGCTGTACCTGTGCCACCATGACAATTACTTTGATCTATTCCTCACCATGACAACTACTTTGATCTATTCCTTACCATGACAACAACTTTGATCTATTCCTCACCATGAAAACTACTTTGATCT
Organism: Glandiceps talaboti; assembly: GCF_964340395.1. Taxonomy (NCBI): domain Eukaryota; kingdom Metazoa; phylum Hemichordata; class Enteropneusta; family Spengelidae; genus Glandiceps; species Glandiceps talaboti. The sequence goes on along the minus strand of NC_135557.1, from coordinate 397,027 downwards.
ATTCCTTTTGATCTATTCCCCACCATGACAAATACTTTGATCTTTTCCCCATCTTGATAATAACTTTGATATTTTCCTCATCATGACAATTACTTTAATATAGTCCTCACCGTGACAATAACTTTGATCTTTTCCCTACCATAACAACTACTTTGATCTATTCCTCACCATTACATTTATTTTGAACTATTCCTCACCATTACAACTACTTTGATCTATTCCTCACCATAGCAATTACTTTGACCTATTCCTCACCATGACAACTACTTTGATCTATTCCTCACCATGACAAGTACTTTGATCTATTCCTCAACATGACAATTACTTTGATCTATTCCTCGCCTTGACAATTACTTTGATCTATTCCTCACCATGACAACTACTTTGATGTATTCCTCAGCATGACAACTACTTTGATCTTTTCCTCACCATGACAACTACTTTGATCTATTCCTCACCATGACAACTACTTAGATCTATTTCTTGCCATAACAATTACTTTGATCTATTCCTCACCATGACAACTACTTTGATATATTTCTTACCATGATAACTAATGTGAGCTATTCATCGTCATGACAATTACTTTGATCTATACCTCACCATGACAACTACTTTGATCTATTCCTCACCATGATAACTAACATGAGCTTTTCATTACCATGACAATTACTTTGATCTATTCCTCACCATGACAACTACTTTGATCTATTCCTCACCATGACAACTACTTTAATCTATTCTTCACCATGACAACTACTTTGATATATTCCTCACCATTACAATTACTTTGATCTATTCCTCACCATGACAACTACTTTGATATATACCTCACCATGACAACTACTTTGATCTATTCCTCACCATGACAACTACTTGGATCTATTCCTCACCATGACAACTACTTAGATCTATTTCTCGCCATGACAATTACTTTGATCTATTCCTAACCATGACAACTACTTTGATATATTTCTTACCATGATAACTAACGTGAGCTATTCATCACCATGACAATTACTTTGATCTATTCCTCACCATGACAACTACTTTGATCTATTCCTCACCATGATAACTAACGTGAGCTTTTCATCACCATGACAACTACTTTGATCTATTCCTCACCATGACAATTACTTTGATCTATTCCTCACCATGACAACTACTTTGATCTATTCCTCACCATGATAACTAACGTGAGCTATTCATCACCATGACAATTACTTTGATCTATTCCTCACCATGACAACTACTTTGATCTATTCATCACCATGACAACTACTTTGATCTATTCCTCACCATGACAACTACTTTGATCTATTCCTCACCATGACAACTACTTTGATATATTCCTCACCATGACAACTACTTTGATCTATTCCTCACCATGACAACTCCTTAGATCTATTTCTCGCCATGACAATTACTTTGATCTATTCCTCACCATGACAACTACTTTGATATATTTCTTACCATGATAACTAACGTGAGCTATTCATCACCATGACAATTACATTGATCTATTCCTCACCATTACAATTAATTTGATCTATTCCTCACTATTACAACTACTTTAATCTATTCCTCACCATGACAACTACTTTGATATATACCTCACCATGATAACTAACATGAGCTTTTCATCACCATGACAATTACTTTGATCTATTCCTCACCATGACAACTACTTTGATCTATTCCTCACCATGACACTACTTTGATCTATTCCTCACCATGATCACTAACGTGAGCTATTCATCACCATGACAATTACTTTGATCTATTCCTCACCATGACAACTACTTTGATCTATTTCTCACCATGACAATTACTTTGATCTATTCATCACCATGACAACTACTTTGATCTATTCCTCACCATGACAACTCCTTAGATCTATTTCTCGCCATGACAATTACTTTGATCTATTCCTCACCATGACAATTACTTTGATATATTTCTTACCATGATAACTAACGTGAGCTATTCATCACATGACAATTACTTTGATCTATTCCTCACCATTACAATTACTTTGATCTATTCCTCACTATTACAACTACTTTAATCTATTCCTCACCACGACAATTACTTTGATATATTCCTCACCATTACAACTACTTTGATCTATTCCTCAGCATGACAATTACTTTGATCTATTCCTCACCATGACAACTACTTTGATCTATTCCTCAACATGACAATTAATTTGATCTATTCCTCGCCTTGATATTTACTTTGATCTATTCCTCACCATGACAGCTACTTTGATCTATTCCTCAGCATGACAACTACTTTGATCTATTCCTCAGCATGACAACTACTTTGACCTATTCCTCACCATGACAACTACTTTGATCTTTTCCTCACCATGATAACTAACGTGAGCTATTAATCACCATGACAATTACTTTGATCTATTCATCACCATGACAACTACTTTGATCTATTCCTCATCATGACAACTCCTTAGATCTATTTCTCGCCATGACAATTACTTTGATCTATTCCTCACCATGACAATTACTTTGATATATTTCTTACCATGATAACTAACGTGAGCTATTCATCACATGACAATTACTTTGATCTATTCCTCACCATTACAATTACTTTGATCTATTCCTCACCATTACAACTACTTTAATCTATTCCTCACCACGACAATTACTTTGATCTATTCCTCACCATGACAACTACTTTGATCTATTCCTCAGCATGACAATTACTTTGATCTATTCCTCACCATGACAACTACTTTGATCTATTCCTCAACATGACAATTACTTTGATCTATTCCTTGCCTTGACAATTACTTTGATCTATTCCTCACCATGACAACTACTTTGATCTATTCCTCAGCATGACAACTACTTTGATCTATTCCTCAGCATGACAACTACTTTGACCTATTCCTCACCATGACAACTACTTTGATCTTTTCCTCACCATGACAACTACTTTGATCTATTCCTCACCATGACAACTACTTAGATCTATTTCTCGCCATAACAATTACTTTGATCTATTCCTCACCATGACAACTACTTTGATATATTTCTTACCATGCTAACTAATGTGAGCTATTCATCACCATGACAATTACTTTGATCTATTCCTCACCATGACAACTACTTTGATCTATTCCTCACCATGATAACTAACGTGAGCTTTTCATCACCATGACAATTACTTTGATCTATTCCTCACCATGACAACTACTTTGATCTATTCCTCACCATGACAACTACTTTGATCTATTCCTCACCATGACAACTACTTTGATATATTTCTTACCATGATTACTAACGTGAGCTATTCATCACCATGACAATTACTTTGATCTATTCCTCACCATGACAACTACTTTGATCTATTCCTCACCATGATAACTAACGTGAGCTTTTCATCACCATGACAATTACTTTGATCTATTCCTCACCATGACAACTACTTTGATCTATTCCTCACCATGACAACTACTTTGATCTATTCCTCACCATGATCACTAACGTGAGCTATTCATCACCATGACAATTACTTTGATCTATTCCTCACCATGACAACTACTTTGATCTATTCCTCACCATGACAACTACTTTGATCTATTCCTCACCATGATAACTAACGTGAGCTTTTCATCACCATGACAATTACTTTGATCTATTCCTCACCATGACAACTACTTTGATCTATTCCTCACCATGACAACTACTTTGATCTATTCCTCACCATGACAACTACTTTGATCTATTCCTCACCATGACAATTACTTTGATCTATTCATCACCATGACAACTACTTTGATCTATTCCTCACCATGACAACTCCTTAGATCTATTTCTCGCCATGACAATTACTTTGATCTATTCCTCACCATGACAACTACTTTGATATATTTCTTACCATGATAACTAACGTGAGCTATTCATCACCATGACAATTACTTTGATCTATTCCTCACCATGAAAATTACTTTGATCTATTCCTCACCATGACAACTACTTTGATATATTTCTTACGATGATAACTAACGTGAGCTATTCATCACCATGACAATTACTTTGATCTATTCCTCACCATGACAACTACTTTGATCTATTCCACAGCATGACAACTACTTTGATCTATTCCTCAGCATGACAACTACTTTGACCTATTCCTCACCATGACAACTACTTTGATCTTTTCCTCACCATGACAACTACTTTAATCTATTCCTCACCATGACAACTACTTAGATCTATTTCTCGCCATAACAATTACTTTGATCTATTCCTCACCATGACAACTACTTTGATATATTTCTTACCATGATAACTAATGTGAGCTATTCATCACCATGACAATTACTTTGATCTATTCCTCACCATGACAACTACTTTGATCTATTCCTCACCATGATAACTAACGTGAGCTTTTCATCACCATGACAATTACTTTGATCTATTCCTCACCATGACAACTACTTTGATCTATTCCTCACCATGACACTACTTTGATCTATTCCTCACCATGATCACTAACGTGAGCTATTCATCACCATGACAATTACTTTGATCTATTCCTCACCATGACAACTACTTTGATCTATTCCTCACCATGACAATTACTTTGATCTATTCATCACCATGACAACTACTTTGATCTATTCCTCACCATGACAACTCCTTAGATCTATTTCTCGCCATGACAATTACTTTGATCTATTCCTCACCATGACAACTCCTTAGATCTATTTCTCGCCATGACAATTACTTTGATCTATTCCTCACCATGACAACTACTTTGATATATTTCTTACCATGATAACTAACGTGAGCTATTCATCACATGACAATTACTTTGATCTATTCCTCACCATTACAATTACTTTGATCTATTCCTCACTATTACAACTACTTTAATCTATTCCTCACCACGACAATTACTTTGATCTATTCCTCACCATTACAACTACTTTGATCTATTCCTCAGCATGACAATTACTTTGATCTATTCCTCACCATGACAACTACTTTGATCTATTCCTCAACATGACAATTAATTTGATCTATTCCTCGCCTTGATATTTACTTTGATCTATTCCTCACCATGACAGCTACTTTGATCTATTCCTCAGCATGACAACTACTTTGATCTATTCCTCAGCATGACAACTACTTTGACCTATTCCTCACCATGACAACTACTTTGATCTTTTCCTCACCATGATAACTAACGTGAGCTATTCATCACCATGACAATTACTTTGATCTATTCATCACCATGACAACTACTTTGATCTATTCCTCATCATGACAACTCCTTAGTTCTATTTCTCGCCATGACAATTACTTTGATCTATTCCTCACCATGACAATTACTTTGATATATTTCTTACCATGATAACTAACGTGAGCTATTCATCACATGACAATTACTTTGATCTATTCCTCACCATTACAATTACTTTGATCTATTCCTCACCATTACAACTACTTTAATCTATTCCTCACCACGACAATTACTTTGATCTATTCCTCACCATGACAACTACTTTGATCTATTCCTCAGCATGACAATTACTTTGATCTATTCCTCACCATGACAACTACTTTGATCTATTCCTCAACATGACAATTACTTTGATCTATTCCTCGCCTTGACAATTACTTTGATCTATTCCTCACCATGACAACTACTTTGATCTATTCCTCAGCATGACAACTACTTTGATCTATTCCTCAGCATGACAACTACTTTGACCTATTCCTCACCATGACAACTACTTTGATCTTTTCCTCACCATGACAACTACTTTGATCTATTCCTCACCATGACATCTACTTAGATCTATTTCTCGCCATAACAATTACTTTGATCTATTCCTCACCATGACAACTACTTTGATATATTTCTTACCATGCTAACTAATGTGAGCTATTCATCACCATGACAATTACTTTGATCTATTCCTCACCATGACAACTACTTTGATCTATTCCTCACCATGATAACTAACGTGAGCTTTTCATCACCATGACAATTACTTTGATCTATTCCTCACCATGACAACTACTTTGATCTATTCCTCACCATGACAACTACTTTGATCTATTCCTCACCATGACAACTACTTTGATATATTTCTTACCATGATTACTAACGTGAGCTATTCATAACCATGACAATTACTTTGATCTATTCCTCACCATGACAACTACTTTGATCTATTCCTCACCATGATAACTAACGTGAGCTTTTCATCACCATGACAATTACTTTGATCTATTCCTCACCATGACAACTACTTTGATCTATTCCTCACCATGACAACTACTTTGATCTATTCCTCACCGTGATCACTAACGTGAGCTATTCATCACCATGACAATTACTTTGATCTATTCCTCACCATGACAACTACTTTGATCTATTCCTCACCATGACAACTACTTTGATCTATTCCTCACCATGATAACTAACGTGAGCTTTTCATCACCATGACAATTACTTTGATCTATTCCTCACCATGACAACTACTGTGATCTATTCCTCACCATGACAATTACTTTGATCTATTCCTCACCATGACAATTACTTTGATATATTTCTTACCATGATAACTAACGTCAGCTATTCATCACATGACAATTACTTTGATCTATTCCTCACCATTACAATTACTTTGATCTATTCCTCACCATGACAACTACTTTGATCTATTCCTCACCATGACAACTACTTTGATCTATTCCTCACCATGACAATTACTTTGATCTATTCATCACCATGACAACTACTTTGATCTATTCCTCACCATGACAACTCCTTAGATCTATTTCTCGCCATGAAAATTACTTTGATCTATTCCTCACCATGACAACTACTTTGATATATTTCTTACGATGATAATTAACGTGAGCTATTCATCACCATGACAATTACTTTGATCTATTCCTCACCATTACAATTACTTTGATCTATTCCTCACTATTACAACTACTTTAATCTATTCATCACCATGACAAATACTTTGATCTATTCCTCACCATGACAACTCCTTAGATCTATTTCTCGCCATGAAAATTACTTTGATCTATTCCTCACCATGACAACTACTTTGATATATTTCTTACGATAACTAACGTGAGCTATTCATCACCATGACAATTACTTTGATCTATTCCTCACCATTACAATTACTTTGATCTATTCCTCACTATTACAACTACTTTAATCTATTCCTCACCATGACAATTACTTTGATCTATTCCTCACCATGACAACTACTTTGATCTATTCCTCACCATGACAACTACTTTGATCTATTCCTCACCATGACAACTACTTTGATCTATTCCTCAACATGACAATTACTTTGATCTATTCCTCGCCTTGACAATTACTTTGATCTATTCCTCATCATGACAACTTCTTTGATCTATTCCTCAGCATGACAACTACTTTGATCTATTCCTCAGCATGACAACTACTTTGACCTATTCCTCACCATGACAACTACTTTGATCTATTCCTCACCATGACAACTACTTTGATCTATTCCTCACCATGACAACTACTTTGATCTATTCCTCACCATGACAACTACTTTGATCTATTCCTCAACATGACAATTACTTTGATCTATTCCTCGCCTTGACAATTACTTTGATCTATTCCTCATCATGACAACTACTTTGATCTATTCCTCAGCATGACAACTACTTTGATCTATTCCTCAGCATGACAACTACTTTGACCTATTCCTCACCATGACAACTACTTTGATCTTTTCCTCACCATGACAACTACTTTGATCTATTCCTCACCATGACACCTACTTTGATCTATTCCTCACCATGACAACTACTTTGATCTATTCCTCACCATGATAACTACTTTAATCTATTCTTCACCATGGCAACAACTTTGATATATTCCTCACCATTACAATTACTTTGATCTATTCCTCACCATGACAACTACTTTGATATATTTCTCACCATGACAACTACTTTGATCTATTCCTCACCATGACAACTACTTTGATCTATTCCTCACCATGACAACTACTTTGATCTATTCCTCACCATGACAACTACTTAGATCTATTTCTCGCCATGACAATTACTTTGATCTATTCCTCACCATGACAACTACTTTGATCTATTTCTTACCATGATAACTAACGTGAGCTATTCCTCACCATGACAATTACTTTGATCTATTCCTCACCATGACAACTACTTTGATGTATTCCTCACCATGATAACTAACGTGAGCTTTTCATCACCATGACAACTACTTTGATCTATTCCTCACCATGACAACTACTTTGATCTATTCCTCACCATGACAACTACTTTGATCTATTCCTCACCATGATAACTAACGTGAGCTATTCCTCACCATTACAATTACTTTGATCTATTCATCACTATCACAACTACTTTAATCTATTCCTCACCACGACAATTACTTTGATCTATTCCTCACCATGACAACTACTTTGATCTATTCCTCAGCATGACAATTACTTTGATCTATTCCTCACCATGACAACTACTTTGATCTATTCCTCAACATGACAATTACTTTGATCTATTCCTCGCCTTGACATTTACTTTGATCTATTCCTCACCATGACAACTACTTTGATCTATTCCTCAGCATGACAAATACTTTGATCTATTCCTCTGCATGACAACTACTTTGACCTATTCCTCACCATGACAACTACTTTGATCTTTTCCTCACCATGATAACTAACGTGAGCTATTCATCACCATGACAATTACTTTGATCTATTCCTCACCATGACAACTACTTTGATCTATTCCTCACCATGACAATTACTTTGATCTATTCATCACCATGACAACTACTTTGATCTATTCCTCATCATGACAACTCCTTAGATCTATTTCTCGCCATGACAATTACTTTGATCTATTCCTCACCATGACAATTACTTTGATATATTTCTTACCATGATAACTAACGTGAGCTATTCATCACATGACAATTACTTTGATCTATTCCTCACCATTACAATTACTTTGATCTATTCCTCACTATTACAACTACTTTAATCTATTCCTCACCACGACAATTACTTTGATCTATTCCTCACCATGACAACTACTTTGATCTATTCCTCACCATGACAATTACTTTGATCTATTCCTCACCATGACAACTACTTTGATCTATTCCTCAACATGACAATTACTTTGATCTATTCCTCGCCTTGACAATTACTTTGATCTATTCCTCACCATGACAACTACTTTGATCTATTCCTCAGCATGACAACTACTTTGATCTATTCCTCAACATGACAACTACTTTGACCTATTCCTCACCATGACAACTACTTTGATCTTTTCCTCACCATGACAACTACTTTGATCTATTCCTCAACATGACAACTACTTTGACCTATTCCTCACCATGACAACTACTTTGATCTATTCCTCACCATGACAACTACTTTGATCTATTCCTCAGCATGACAACTACTTTGATCTATTCCTCAACATGACAACTACTTTGACCTATTCCTCACCATGACAACTACTTTGATCTTTTCCTCACCATGACAACTACTTTGATCTATTCCTCACCATGACAACTACTTTGATCTATTCCTCACCATGACAACTACTTTGATCTATTCCTCAACATGACAATTACTTTGATCTATTCCTCGCCTTGACAATTACTTTGATCTATTCCTCATCATGACAACTACTTTGATCTATTCCTCAGCATGACAACTACTTTGATCTATTCCTCAGCATGACAACTACTTTGACCTATTCCTCTCCATGACAACTACTTTGATCTTTTCCTCACCATGACAAGTACTTTGATCTATTCCTCACCATGACAACTACTTAGATCTATTTCTCGCCATAACAATTACTTTGATCTATTCCTCACCATGACAACTACTTTGATATATTTCTTACCATGATAACTAATGTGAGCTATTCATCACCATGACAATTACTTTGATCTATTCCTCACCATGACAACTACTTTGATCTATTCCTCACCATGATAACAAACGTGAGCTTTTCATCACCATGACAATTACTTTGATCTATTCCTCACCATTACAATTACTTTGATCTATTCCTCACCATGACAACTACTTTGATATATTTCTCACCATGACAACTACTTTGATCTATTCCTCACCATGACAACTACTTTGATCTATTCCTCACCATGACAACTACTTTGATCTATTCCTCACCATGACAACTACTTAGATCTATTTCTCGCCATGACAATTACTTTGTTCTATTCCTCACCATGACAACTACTTTGATCTATTTCTTACCATGATAACTAACGTGAGCTATTCCTCACCATGACAATTACTTTGATCTATTCCTCACCATGACAACTACTTTGATGTATTCCTCACCATGATAACTAACGTGAGCTTTTCATAACCATGACAACTACTTTGATCTATTCCTCACCATGACAACTACTTTGATCTATTCCTCACCATGACAACTACTTTGATCTATTCCTCACCATGATAACTAACGTGAGCTATTCCTCACCATTACAATTACTTTGATCTATTCATTACTATTACAACTACTTTAATCTATTCCTCACCACGACAATTACTTTGATCTATTCTTCAAAATGACAACTACTTTGATCTATTCCTCAGCATGACAATTACTTTGATCTATTCCTCACCATGACAACTACTTTGATCTATTCCTCAACATGACAATTACTTTGATCTATTCCTCACCTTGACATTTACTTTGATCTATTCCTCACCATGACAACTACTTTGATCTATTCCTCAGCATGACAACTACTTTGATCTATTCCTCTGCATGACAACTACTTTGACATATTCCTCACCATGACAACTACTTTGATCTTTTCCTCACCATGATAACTAACGTGAGCTATTCATCACCATCACAATTACTTTGATCTATTCCTCACCATGACAACTACTTTGATCTATTCCTCACCATGACAATTACTTTGATCTATTCATCACCATGACAACTACTTTGATCTATTCCTCATCATGACAACTCCTTAGATCTATTTCTCGCCATGACAATTACTTTGATCTATTCCTCACCATGACAATTACTTTGATATATTTCTTACCATGATAACTAACGTGAGCTATTCATCACATGACAATTACTTTGATCTATTCCTCACCATTACAATTACTTTGATCTATTCCTCACTATTACAACTACTTTAATCTATTCCTCACCACGACAATTACTTTGATCTATTCCTCACCATGACAACTACTTTGATCTATTCCTTACCATGACAATTACTTTGATCTATTCCTCACCATGACAACTACTTTGATCTATTCCTCAACATGACAATTACTTTGATCTATTCCTCGCCTTGACAATTACTTTGATCTATTCCTCACCATGACAACTACTTTGATCTATTCCTCAGCATGACAACTACTTTGATCTATTCCTCAGCATGACAACTACTTTGACCTATTCCTCACCATGACAACTACTTTGATCTTTTCCTCACCATGACAACTACTTTGATCTATTCCTCACCATGACAACTACTTAGATCTATTTCTCGCCATAACAATTACTTTGATCTATTCCTCACCATGACAACTACTTTGATATATTTCTTACCATGATAACTAATGTGAGCTATTCATCACCATGACAATTACTTTGATCTATTCCTCACCATGACAACTACTTTGATCTATTCCTCACCATGATAACTAACGTGAGCTTTTCATCACCATGACAACTACTTTGATCTATTCCTCAGCATGACAACTACTTTGATCTATTCCTCTGCATGACAACTACTTTGACATATTCCTCACCATGACAACTACTTTGATCTTTTCCTCACCATGATAACTAACGTGAGCTATTCATCACCATCACAATTACTTTGATCTATTCCTCACCATGACAACTACTTTGATCTATTCCTCACCATGACAATTACTTTGATCTATTCATCACCATGACAACTACTTTGATCTATTCCTCATCATGACAACTCCTTAGATCTATTTCTCGCCATGACAATTACTTTGATCTATTCCTCACCATGACAATTACTTTGATATATTTCTTACCATGATAACTAACGTGAGCTATTCATCACATGACAATTACTTTGATCTATTCCTCACCATTACAATTACTTTGATCTATTCCTCACTATTACAACTACTTTAATCTATTCCTCACCACGACAATTACTTTGATCTATTCCTCACCATGACAACTACTTTGATCTATTCCTTACCATGACAATTACTTTGATCTATTCCTCACCATGACAACTACTTTGATCTATTCCTCAACATGACAATTACTTTGATCTATTCCTCGCCTTGACAATTACTTTGATCTATTCCTCACCATGACAACTACTTTGATCTATTCCTCAGCATGACAACTACTTTGATCTATTCCTCAGCATGACAACTACTTTGACCTATTCCTCACCATGACAACTACTTTGATCTTTTCCTCACCATGACAACTACTTTGATCTATTCCTCACCATGACAACTACTTAGATCTATTTCTCGCCATAACAATTACTTTGATCTATTCCTCACCATGACAACTACTTTGATATATTTCTTACCATGATAACTAATGTGAGCTATTCATCACCATGACAATTACTTTGATCTATTCCTCACCATGACAACTACTTTGATCTATTCCTCACCATGATAACTAACGTGAGCTTTTCATCACCATGACAATTACTTTGATCTATTCCTCACCATGACAACTACTTTGATCTATTCCTCAGCATGACAACTACTTTGATCTATTCCTCAGCATGACAACTACTTTGACCTATTCCTCACCATGACAACTACTTTGATCTTTTCCTCACCATGACAACTACTTTGATCTATTCCTCACCATGACAACTACTTAGATCTATTTCTCGCCATAACAATTACTTTGATCTATTCCTCACCATAACAACTACTTTGATATATTTCTTACCATGATAACTAATGTGAGCTATTCATCACCATGACAATTACTTTGATCTATTCCTCACCATGACAACTACTTTGATCTATTCCTCACCATGATAACTAACGTGAGCTTTTCATCACCATGACAATTACTTTGATCTATTCCTCACCATGACAACTACTTTGATCTATTCCTCACCATGACAACTACTTTAATCTGTTCCTCAGCATGACAACTACTTTGATCTATTCCTCAGCATGACAACTACTTTGACCTATTCCTCACCATGACAACTACTTTGATCTTTTCCTCACCATGACAACTACTTTGATCTATTCCTCACCATGACAACTACTTTGATCTATTCCTCACCATGACAACTACTTTGATCTATTCCTCAACATGACAATTACTTTGATCTATTCCTCGCCTTGACAATTACTTTGATCTATTCCTTATCAAGACAACTACTTTGATCTATTCCTCAGCATGACAACTACTTTGATCTATTCCTCAGCATGACAACTACTTTGACCTATTCCTCACCATGACAACTACTTTGATCTTTTCCTCACCATGACAACTACTTTGATCTATTCCTCACCATGACAACTACTTAGATCTATTTCTCGCCATAACAATTACTTTGATCTATTCCTCACCATGACAACTACTTTGATATATTTCTTACCATGATAACTAATGTGAGCTATTCATCACCATGACAATTACTTTGATCTATTCCTCACCATGATAACTAACACGAGCTATTCATCACCATGACAATTACTTTGATCTATTCCTCACCATGACAACTACTTTGATCTATTCCTCACCATTACAACTACTTTGATCTATTCCTCACCATGACAATTACTTTGATATATTCATCACCATGACAACTACTTTGATCTATTCCTCACCAAAACAACTATTTTGATCTATTCCACACCTTGACAATTACTTCGATCTATTCCTCACAATCACAACTACTTTGACCTATTCCTCACCATGACAATTACTTTGTTCTTTTCATCACCATGACAACTACTTTGATCTATTCCTAGACATGACAACTACTTTGATCTATTCCTCACCTTGACAAATGCTTTGATATATTCCTCGCTTTGACAATTACTCGCCATGACAACTACTTTGATCTATTCCTCACTATGATAATTACTTTGATCGATTCCTCATCATGATAATTACTTTGATCTATTCCTCATCATGAGAATTACTTTGATCTATTCCTCACCATGACAACTACTTTGATCTATTCCTCACCATTACAACTACTTAGATCTATTCCTCACCATGACAACTACTTAGATCTATTTCTCGCCATGACAATTACTTTGATATATTCCTCACCATGACAACTACTTTGATATATTTCTTACCATGATAACTAACGTGAGCTATTCATCACCATGACAATTACTTTGATCTATTCCTCACCATGACAACTACTTTGATGTATTCCTCACCATGATATCTAACGTGAGCTATTCATCACCATGACAATTACTTTGATCTATTCCTCACCATGACAACTACTTTGATGTATTCCTCACCATGATAACTAACGTGAGCTTTTCATCACCATGACAATTACTTTGATCTATTCCTCACCATGACAACTACTTTGATCTATTCCTCACCATGACAACTACTTTGATCTATTCCTCACCATGACAATTACTTTGATCTATTTCTCGCCTTGACAATTACTTTGATCTATTCCTTGCCTTGACAACTACTTTGATATATTCCTCACCATGACAACTACTTTGATCTATTTCTCAACATGACAATTACTTTGATCTATTCCTCGCCTTGACAATTACTTTGATCTATTCCTCACCATGACAACTACTTTGATCTATTCCTCACCATGACAACTACTTAGATCTATTTCTCGCCATAACAATTACTTTGATCTATTCCTCACCATGACAACTACTTTGATATGTTTCTTACCATGATAACTAACGTGAGCTATTCATCACCATGACAATTACTTTGATCTATTCCTCACCATGACAATTACTTTGATCTATTCCTCACCATGATAACTAACGTGAGCTTTTCATCACCATGACAACTACTTTGATCTATTCCTCACCATGACAACTACTTTGATTTATTCCTCACCATGATAACCAACGCGAGCTATTCATCACCATGACAATTACTTTGATCTATTCCTCACCATGACAACTACTTTGATATATTCCTCACCATGACAACTACTTTGATCTATTCCTCACCATGACAACTACTTTGATCTATTCTTCACCATGACAACTACTTTGATATATTCCTCACCATTACAATTAGTTTGATCTATTCCTCACCATGACAATTACTTTCATATATTTCTTACCATGATAACTAACGTGAGCTATTCATCACCATGACAATTACTTTGATCTATTCCTCACCATGACAACTACTTTGTTCTATTCATCACCATGATAACTAACGCGAGCTATTCATCACCATGACAATTACTTTGATCTATTCCTCACCATGACAACTACTTTGATCTATTCCTCACCATGACAACTACTTTGATATATTCCTCACCATGACAACTACTTTGATCTATTCTTCACCATGACAACTACTTTGATCTATTCCTCACCATTACAATTACTTTGATCTATTCCTCACCATGGCAACTACTTTGATCTATTCCTCACCATGACAACTACTTTGATCTATTCCTCACCATGACAACTACTTTGATATATTCCTCACCATGACAACTACTTTGATCTATTCCTCACCATGACAACTACTTAGATCTATTTCTCGCCATGACAACTACTTTGATCTATTCCTCACCATGACAACTACTTTGATCTATTCCTCACCATGACAACTACTTAGATCTATTTCTCGCCATGACAACTACTTTGGTCTATTCCTCACCATGACAACTACTTTGATATATTCCTCACCATGATAACTAACGCGAGCTATTCATCACCATGACAATTACTTTGATCTATTCCTCACCATGACAACTACTTTGATCTATTCCTCACCATGACAACTACTTTAATCTATTCTTCACCATGACAACTACTTTGATATATTCCTCACCATTACAATTACTTTGATCTATTCCTCACCATGACAACTACTTTGATATATTCCTCACCATGACAACTACTTTGATCTATTCCTCACCATGACAACTACTTAGATCTATTCCTCACCATGACAACTACTTTGATCTATTCCTCACCATGACAACTACTTAGATCTATTTCTCGCCATGACAATTACTTTGATATATTCCTCACCATGACAACTACTTTGATATATTTCTTACCATGATAACTAACGTGAGCTATTCATCACCATGACAATTACTTTGATCTATTCCTCACCATGACAACTACTTTGATGTATTCCTCACCATGATAACTACTTTGATCTATTCCTCACCATGACAACTACTTTGATCTATTCCTCACCATGATAACTAACGTGAGCTATTCCTCACCATTACAATTACTTTGATCTATTCATCACTATCACAACTACTTTAATCTATTCCTCACCACGACAATTACTTTGATCTATTCCTCACCATGACAACTACTTTGATCTATTCCTCAGCATGACAATTACTTTGATCTATTCCTCACCATGACAACTACTTTGATCTATTCCTCAACATGACAATTACTTTGATCTATTCCTCGCCTTGACATTTACTTTGATCTATTCCTCACCATGACAACTACTTTGATCTATTCCTCAGCATGACAAATACTTTGATCTATTCCTCTGCATGACAACTACTTTGACCTATTCCTCACCATGACAACTACTTTGATCTTTTCCTCACCATGATAACTAACGTGAGCTATTCATCACCATGACAATTACTTTGATCTATTCCTCACCATGACAACTACTTTGATCTATTCCTCACCATGACAATTACTTTGATCTATTCATCACCATGACAACTACTTTGATCTATTCCTCATCATGACAACTCCTTAGATCTATTTCTCGCCATGACAATTACTTTGATCTATTCCTCACCATGACAATTACTTTGATATATTTCTTACCATGATAACTAACGTGAGCTATTCATCACATGACAATTACTTTGATCTATTCCTCACCATTACAATTACTTTGATCTATTCCTCACCATGACAACTACTTTGATCTTTTCCTCACCATGATAACTAACGTGAGCTATTCATCACCATGACAATTACTTTGATCTATTCCTCACCATGACAACTACTTTGATCTATTCCTCACCATGACAATTACTTTGATCTATTCATCACCATGACAACTACTTTGATCTATTCCTCATCATGACAACTCCTTAGATCTATTTCTCGCCATGACAATTACTTTGATCTATTCCTCACCATGACAATTACTTTGATATATTTCTTACCATGATAACTAACGTGAGCTATTCATCACATGACAATTACTTTGATCTATTCCTCACCATTACAATTACTTTGATCTATTCCTCACTATTACAACTACTTTAATCTATTCCTCACCACGACAATTACTTTGATCTATTCCTCACCATGACAACTACTTTGATCTATTCCTCACCATGACAATTACTTTGATCTATTCCTCACCATGACAACTACTTTGATCTATTCCTCAACATGACAATTACTTTGATCTATTCCTCGCCTTGACAATTACTTTGATCTATTCCTCACCATGACAACTACTTTGATCTATTCCTCAGCATGACAACTACTTTGATCTATTCCTCAACATGACAACTACTTTGACCTATTCCTCACCATGACAACTACTTTGATCTTTTCCTCACCATGACAACTACTTTGATCTATTCCTCAACATGACAACTACTTTGACCTATTCCTCACCATGACAACTACTTTGATCTATTCCTCACCATGACAACTACTTTGATCTATTCCTCAGCATGACAACTACTTTGATCTATTCCTCAACATGACAACTACTTTGACCTATTCCTCACCATGACAACTACTTTGATCTTTTCCTCACCATGACAACTACTTTGATCTATTCCTCACCATGACAACTACTTTGATCTATTCCTCACCATGACAACTACTTTGATCTATTCCTCAACATGACAATTACTTTGATCTATTCCTCGCCTTGACAATTACTTTGATCTATTCCTCATCATGACAACTACTTTGATCTATTCCTCAGCATGACAACTACTTTGATCTATTCCTCAGCATGACAACTACTTTGACCTATTCCTCACCATGACAACTACTTTGATCTTTTCCTCACCATGACAAGTACTTTGATCTATTCCTCACCATGACAACTACTTAGATCTATTTCTCGCTATAACAATTACTTTGATCTATTCCTCACCATGACAACTACTTTGATATATTTCTTACCATGATAACTAATGTGAGCTATTCATCACCATGACAATTACTTTGATCTATTCCTCACCATGACAACTACTTTGATCTATTCCTCACCATGATAACAAACGTGAGCTTTTCATCACCATGACAATTACTTTGATCTATTCCTCACCATTACAATTACTTTGATCTATTCCTCACCATGACAACTACTTTGATATATTTCTCACCATGACAACTACTTTGATCTATTCCTCACCATGACAACTACTTTGATCTATTCCTCACCATGACAACTACTTTGATCTATTCCTCACCATGACAACTACTTAGATCTATTTCTCGCCATGACAATTACTTTGTTCTATTCCTCACCATGACAACTACTTTGATCTATTTCTTACCATGATAACTAACGTGAGCTATTCCTCACCATGACAATTACTTTGATCTATTCCTCACCATGACAACTACTTTGATGTATTCCTCACCATGATAACTAACGTGAGCTTTTCATAACCATGACAACTACTTTGATCTATTCCTCACCATGACAACTACTTTGATCTATTCCTCACCATGACAACTACTTTGATCTATTCCTCACCATGATAACTAACGTGAGCTATTCCTCACCATTACAATTACTTTGATCTATTCATTACTATTACAACTACTTTAATCTATTCCTCACCACGACAATTACTTTGATCTATTCTTCAAAATGACAACTACTTTGATCTATTCCTCAGCATGACAATTACTTTGATCTATTCCTCACCATGACAACTACTTTGATCTATTCCTCAACATGACAATTACTTTGATCTATTCCTCACCTTGACATTTACTTTGATCTATTCCTCACCATGACAACTACTTTGATCTATTCCTCAGCATGACAACTACTTTGATCTATTCCTCTGCATGACAACTACTTTGACATATTCCTCACCATGACAACTACTTTGATCTTTTCCTCACCATGATAACTAACGTGAGCTATTCATCACCATCACAATTACTTTGATCTATTCCTCACCATGACAACTACTTTGATCTATTCCTCACCATGACAATTACTTTGATCTATTCATCACCATGACAACTACTTTGATCTATTCCTCATCATGACAACTCCTTAGATCTATTTCTCGCCATGACAATTACTTTGATCTATTCCTCACCATGACAATTACTTTGATATATTTCTTACCATGATAACTAACATGACAATTACTTTGATCTATTCCTCACCATTACAATTACTTTGATCTATTCCTCACTATTACAACTACTTTAATCTATTCCTCACCACGACAATTACTTTGATCTATTCCTCACCATGACAACTACTTTGATCTATTCCTTACCATGACAATTACTTTGATCTATTCCTCACCATGACAACTACTTTGATC
Organism: Glandiceps talaboti; assembly: GCF_964340395.1. NCBI lineage: Eukaryota > Metazoa > Hemichordata > Enteropneusta > Spengelidae > Glandiceps > Glandiceps talaboti. The sequence goes on along the minus strand of NC_135557.1, from coordinate 377,194 downwards.
TATTCCTCAACATGACAATTACTTTGATCTATTCCTCGCCTTGACAATTACTTTGATCTATTCCTCACCATGACAACTACTTTGATCTATTCCTCAGCATGACAACTACTTTGATCTATTCCTCAGCATGACAACTACTTTGACCTATTCCTCACCATGACAACTACTTTGATCTTTTCCTCACCATGACAACTACTTTGATCTATTCCTCACCATGACAACTACTTAGATCTATTTCTCGCCATAACAATTACTTTGATCTATTCCTCACCATGACAACTACTTTGATATATTTCTTACCATGATAACTAATGTGAGCTATTCATCACCATGACAATTACTTTGATCTATTCCTCACCATGACAACTACTTTGATCTATTCCTCACCATGATAACTAACGTGAGCTTTTCATCACCATGACAACTACTTTGATCTATTCCTCAGCATGACAACTACTTTGATCTATTCCTCTGCATGACAACTACTTTGACATATTCCTCACCATGACAACTACTTTGATCTTTTCCTCACCATGATAACTAACGTGAGCTATTCATCACCATCACAATTACTTTGATCTATTCCTCACCATGACAACTACTTTGATCTATTCCTCACCATGACAATTACTTTGATCTATTCATCACCATGACAACTACTTTGATCTATTCCTCATCATGACAACTCCTTAGATCTATTTCTCGCCATGACAATTACTTTGATCTATTCCTCACCATGACAATTACTTTGATATATTTCTTACCATGATAACTAACGTGAGCTATTCATCACATGACAATTACTTTGATCTATTCCTCACCATTACAATTACTTTGATCTATTCCTCACTATTACAACTACTTTAATCTATTCCTCACCACGACAATTACTTTGATCTATTCCTCACCATGACAACTACTTTGATCTATTCCTTACCATGACAATTACTTTGATCTATTCCTCACCATGACAACTACTTTGATCTATTCCTCAACATGACAATTACTTTGATCTATTCCTCGCCTTGACAATTACTTTGATCTATTCCTCACCATGACAACTACTTTGATCTATTCCTCAGCATGACAACTACTTTGATCTATTCCTCAGCATGACAACTACTTTGACCTATTCCTCACCATGACAACTACTTTGATCTTTTCCTCACCATGACAACTACTTTGATCTATTCCTCACCATGACAACTACTTAGATCTATTTCTCGCCATAACAATTACTTTGATCTATTCCTCACCATGACAACTACTTTGATATATTTCTTACCATGATAACTAATGTGAGCTATTCATCACCATGACAATTACTTTGATCTATTCCTCACCATGACAACTACTTTGATCTATTCCTCACCATGATAACTAACGTGAGCTTTTCATCACCATGACAATTACTTTGATCTATTCCTCACCATGACAACTACTTTGATCTATTCCTCAGCATGACAACTACTTTGATCTATTCCTCAGCATGACAACTACTTTGACCTATTCCTCACCATGACAACTACTTTGATCTTTTCCTCACCATGACAACTACTTTGATCTATTCCTCACCATGACAACTACTTAGATCTATTTCTCGCCATAACAATTACTTTGATCTATTCCTCACCATGACAACTACTTTGATATATTTCTTACCATGATAACTAATGTGAGCTATTCATCACCATGACAATTACTTTGATCTATTCCTCACCATGACAACTACTTTGATCTATTCCTCACCATGATAACTAACGTGAGCTTTTCATCACCATGACAATTACTTTGATCTATTCCTCACCATGACAACTACTTTGATCTATTCCTCACCATGACAACTACTTTAATCTGTTCCTCAGCATGACAACTACTTTGATCTATTCCTCAGCATGACAACTACTTTGACCTATTCCTCACCATGACAACTACTTTGATCTTTTCCTCACCATGACAACTACTTTGATCTATTCCTCACCATGACAACTACTTTGATCTATTCCTCACCATGACAACTACTTTGATCTATTCCTCAACATGACAATTACTTTGATCTATTCCTCGCCTTGACAATTACTTTGATCTATTCCTTATCATGACAACTACTTTGATCTATTCCTCAGCATGACAACTACTTTGATCTATTCCTCAGCATGACAACTACTTTGACCTATTCCTCAGCATGACAACTACTTTGATCTTTTCCTCACCATGACAACTACTTTGATCTATTCCTCACCATGACAACTACTTAGATCTATTTCTCGCCATAACAATTACTTTGATCTATTCCTCACCATGACAACTACTTTGATATATTTCTTACCATGATAACTAATGTGAGCTATTCATCACCATGACAATTACTTTGATCTATTCCTCACCATGATAACTAACACGAGCTATTCATCACCATGACAATTACTTTGATCTATTCCTCACCATGACAACTACTTTGATCTATTCCTCACCATTACAACTACTTTGATCTATTCCTCACCATGACAATTACTTTGATATATTCATCACCATGACAACTACTTTGATCTATTCCTCACCAAAACAACTATTTTGATCTATTCCACACCTTGACAATTACTTCGATCTATTCCTCACAATCACAACTACTTTGACCTATTCCTCACCATGACAATTACTTTGTTCTTTTCATCACCATGACAACTACTTTGATCTATTCCTAGACATGACAACTACTTTGATCTATTCCTCACCTTGACAAATGCTTTGATATATTCCTCGCTTTGACAATTACTCGCCATGACAACTACTTTGATCTATTCCTCACTATGATAATTACTTTGATCGATTCCTCATCATGATAATTACTTTGATCTATTCCTCATCATGAGAATTACTTTGATCTATTCCTCACCATGACAACTACTTTGATCTATTCCTCACCATTACAACTACTTAGATCTATTCCTCACCATGACAACTACTTAGATCTATTTCTCGCCATGACAATTACTTTGATATATTCCTCACCATGACAACTACTTTGATATATTTCTTACCATGATAACTAACGTGAGCTATTCATCACCATGACAATTACTTTGATCTATTCCTCACCATGACAACTACTTTGATGTATTCCTCACCATGATAACTAACGTGAGCTTTTCATCACCATGACAATTACTTTGATCTATTCCTCACCATGACAACTACTTTGATCTATTCCTCACCATGACAACTACTTTGATCTATTCCTCACCATGACAATTACTTTGATCTATTTCTCGCCTTGACAATTACTTTGATCTATTCCTTGCCTTGACAACTACTTTGATATATTCCTCACCATGACAACTACTTTGATCTATTTCTCAACATGACAATTACTTTGATCTATTCCTCGCCTTGACAATTACTTTGATCTATTCCTCACCATGACAACTACTTTGATCTATTCCTCACCATGACAACTACTTAGATCTATTTCTCGCCATAACAATTACTTTGATCTATTCCTCACCATGACAACTACTTTGATATGTTTCTTACCATGATAACTAACGTGAGCTATTCATCACCATGACAATTACTTTGATCTATTCCTCACCATGACAACTACTTTGATCTATTCCTCACCATGATAACTAACGTGAGCTTTTCATCACCATGACAACTACTTTGATCTATTCCTCACCATGACAACTACTTTGATTTATTCCTCACCATGATAACCAACGCGAGCTATTCATCACCATGACAATTACTTTGATCTATTCCTCACCATGACAACTACTTTGATATATTCCTCACCATGACAACTACTTTGATCTATTCCTCACCATGACAACTACTTTGATCTATTCTTCACCATGACAACTACTTTGATATATTCCTCACCATTACAATTAGTTTGATCTATTCCTCACCATGACAATTACTTTCATATATTTCTTACCATGATAACTAACGTGAGCTATTCATCACCATGACAATTACTTTGATCTATTCCTCACCATGACAACTACTTTGTTCTATTCATCACCATGATAACTAACGCGAGCTATTCATCACCATGACAATTACTTTGATCTATTCCTCACCATGACAACTACTTTGATCTATTCCTCACCATGACAACTACTTTGATATATTCCTCACCATGACAACTACTTTGATCTATTCTTCACCATGACAACTACTTTGATCTATTCCTCACCATTACAATTACTTTGATCTATTCCTCACCATGGCAACTACTTTGATCTATTCCTCACCATGACAACTACTTTGATCTATTCCTCACCATGACAACTACTTTGATATATTCCTCACCATGACAACTACTTTGATCTATTCCTCACCATGACAACTACTTAGATCTATTTCTCGCCATGACAACTACTTTGATCTATTCCTCACCATGACAACTACTTTGATCTATTCCTCACCATGACAACTACTTAGATCTATTTCTCGCCATGACAACTACTTTGGTCTATTCCTCACCATGACAACTACTTTGATATATTCCTCACCATGATAACTAACGCGAGCTATTCATCACCATGACAATTACTTTGATCTATTCCTCACCATGACAACTACTTTGATCTATTCCTCACCATGACAACTACTTTAATCTATTCTTCACCATGACAACTACTTTGATATATTCCTCACCATTACAATTACTTTGATCTATTCCTCACCATGACAACTACTTTGATATATTCCTCACCATGACAACTACTTTGATCTATTCCTCACCATGACAACTACTTAGATCTATTCCTCACCATGACAACTACTTTGATCTATTCCTCACCATGACAACTACTTAGATCTATTTCTCGCCATGACAATTACTTTGATATATTCCTCACCATGACAACTACTTTGATATATTTCTTACCATGATAACTAACGTGAGCTATTCATCACCATGACAATTACTTTGATCTATTCCTCACCATGACAACTACTTTGATGTATTCCTCACCATGATAACTAACGTGAGCTTTTCATCACCATGACAATTACTTTGATCTATTCCTCACCATGACAACTACTTTGATCTATTCCTCACCATGACAACTACTTTGATCTATTCCTCACCATGATAACTAACGTGAGCTATTCATCACCATGACAATTACTTTGATCTATTCCTCACCATGACAACTACTTTGATCTATTCCTCACCATGACAATTACTTTGATCTATTCATCACCATGACAACTACTTTGATCTATTCCTCACCATGACAACTCCTTAGATCTATTTCTCGCCATGACAATTACTTTGATCTATTCCTCACCATGACAACTACTTTGATCTATTCCTCACCATGATAACTAATGTGAGCTTTTCATCACCATGACAATGACTTTGATCTATTCCTCACCATGACAACTACTTTGATCTATTCCTCACCATGACAACTACTTTGATCTATTCCTCACCATGATAACCAACGTGAGCTATTCATCACCATGACAATTACTTTGATCTATTCCTCACCATGACAACTACTTTGATCTATTCCTCACCATGACAATTACTTGATCTATTCATCACCATGACAACTACTTTGATCTATTCCTCACCATGACAACTAACGTGAGCTATTCATCATGATTATCTTTACTACCTTTATTAATGTAAATTTAATAATATTCTAAAATCGTCTTAAATAGAAGCTAATGTATTACCTGTGTCTGTTTGTCTGTCTGTCTGTCCGTCTGTCTGTTTGTATGTATGTATGTATGCATGTATGTATGTATGTATGTATGTATGTATGTATGTATGTATGTATGTATGTATGAATGTATGTATGTATTTAGTATGTACGTATGTATGTCTATCTGTTTTTCTCTCTCTTTCTTTCTTTCTTTCTTTCTTTCTTTCTTTCTTTCTTTCTTTGTAGTCAAATTGTATCTACAAAGACCTTTTTCATCGGTCCTACATAATGGAACATTCTTCCTAGAATAGTGCAACCCATTGTCGCAAGCCCATATTTCTGCTGAAGCAAGCAACGCTGACATGTTGGGGTGATGACGTAAAAAGGCCTGTAGTTTACGACATATGTTCGTCTCTCTCCATTAACCAAGTATACATGTACAGAGCCTGTGTATTCATTTCCCCCCTTCCGATACATTAAAATTATCACCTTGTTTCTGTGCTTCGAGCTTGCTTGCAGAGATAAGGGAAGGCACATTATAAATTATAAATTATGTTTTAGGACGTAACTGACTACTCTCCTTGTCCCATTGTCAATAACACTTATACTGCGATTGTATGTAACACTAGGATTATCTGATTGGCACTATGAAATATGGACAAATTATTGATACAGATCAAGTCATGTAACCTGTATTATGTATGTTGACATGTTTCAATTGGTTGCTGACACACTTGAACTCTAGGAAAGTACGATACATTTGATTGGTGAAAACTTACCTCTTTTTTAGCTTTGTAATATTTCTTATCAAATGTCAAATCTTCGACAAAGTCACCTTCGTCAGTTTTACATTTTTCAGCAAATGCCGAGAAATTTAGCAACGAGTCTTCCTCTTCTATTTCAGCAGCACACCTGTAGACGATTGATAATAAGTAAGTTGAAATTAATGACCGGAATAAGTATCTCTGATGGAATTGACTTGGCAATCGTTGACTTTGAATGTGAGATTTACGTGGGCAATTACAGACCCCATTTTGAAACTTGTTGACGCCCTCAAAGCCCAACCCCCATGCTTTCCATGGTAGAATGGATGGTGTAGTATTCGCCTATGTAAACAAGTTGTAACACTGGGCCCATTCGTCTAACTCAAACTTCTCAATGTGAGGGGACACAGAGGTTTAAAGTTAAACTACATGAAAGAGATATTAATATGAAAGATAGCGGTAAATGGTAAAGGTAACACCGACAACACTTCACTAACTAAAAACAAAGTAATTACTTTTATGCTTGCAGTCACGTAAAAGAGTGGTCTAGTCACGTGGGAGATTGGGCTAGTAACCAAGTAAGTTAAGGTTTGTAATAAATGTTTCAACTATGAAAATCAAGTGTTCTCAACATATTTTATCTCTTGGTTAAAAATGTAGATATGTAGCTCATCATTATATAGTTCAATGTAATGTTTGCTCTCATAGTTACACCTTAAATGCTTGAAAACAACGAGTATAAAGTTAGTCTCAGATTCAGAATCGATTCACATTGGAGGACACTTACTTGCCATGGTTAAAATTACCCGATTACCTTTGGAAACAAGCTAAGCAGTAGATCTATAAAGAGAGGGTATCTGTTGCTTCTTTAATTGAATTGTTGCTATAGTTACCTCTTTTGAAAGGAGAATTTGACTGAACAATTAGATTGTAAAGTAGGTTTTGTTAGATTTGGTATTGTCCAATGGTGTGAGTGAGTGAAGACTAGGGTGTCTATAAAGTAGTAATATAAAGTCTAAATCCTGAATATAATGAATAGATTGCATCGACATAACAACCCTTCATATCAACATAATAAGGTTTTGAATACGTGAAACGCTTCGGTTAAACCTGTGCATCTATTTGTAACTTGAGTGTTTATATTTCGGATGTCACGACAAGACAGTTCTAGTTATTGTAACACAATGTAAGACAAGACAGTTCTAATTATTGTAACACAATGTAAGACAATACAGTTCTAGTTATTGTAACACAATGTAAGACAAGACAGTTCTAGTTATTGTAACACAATGTAAGACAAGACAGTTCTAGTTATTGTAACACAATGTAAGACAATACAGTTCTAGTTATTGTAACACAATGTAAGACAAGACAGTTCTAGTTATTGTAACACAATGTAAGACAAGACAGTTCTAGTTATTGTAACACAATGTAAGACAAGACAGTTCTAGTTATTGTAACACAATGTAAGACAATACAGTTCTAGTTATTGTAACACAATGTAAGACAAGACAGTTCTAGTTATTGTAACACAATGTAAGACAAGACAGTTCTAGTTATTGTAACACAATGTAAGACAAGACAGTTCTAGTTATTGTAACACAATGTAAGACAAGACAGTTCTAGTTATTGTAACACAATGTAAGACAAGACAGTTCTAGTTATTGTAACACAATGTAAGACAATACAGTTCTAGTTATTGTAACACAATGTAAGACAAGACAGTTCTAGTTATTGTAACACAATGTAAGACAAGACAGTTCTAGTTATTGTAACACAATGTAAGACAAGACAGTTCTAGTTATTGTAACACAATGTAAGACAATACAGTTCTAGTTATTGTAACACAATGTAAGACAAGACAGTTCTAGTTATTGTAACACAATGTAAGACAAGACAGTTCTAGTTATTGTAACACAATGTAAGACAAGACAGTTCTAGTTATTGTAACACAATGTAAGACAAGACAGTTCTAGTTATTGTAACACAATGTAAGACAAGACAGTTCTAGTTATTGTAACACAATGTAAGACAATACAGTTCTAGTTATTGTAACACAATGTAAGACAAGACAGTTCTAGTTATTGTAACAAATGTAAGACAAGACAGTTCTAGTTATTGTAACACATAAAGATACGTTACGTGCTGTCTCGATTAGTTTGTCTTATACAAATTAGGGAACGAGTAGAATTTACGGCAGAGTGGGCCTGAGGAGCAAATCGCGGCCATAAAAAATTGGAGATGCAAGGGGGGTGGGTCTTGAAAATTCTGATGGTCTGAAAGGGGAGAGGATCATGAAATGTTTTGCTCTTGATTTGAATCAAGGCTTTTTAGTAAAAGTGTACCTATTATGTTGAATTATCATGAGGTGGGTGACTGTCAGGTAATGTCGCAGTGTTGTGTATGCATCTCTTGAAGGGTATTGAAGACAATATTCAAGTATTCTTTGGCTTTCAGTTATATGTATGGTTTGAAATTTTACGTGTCTAAATGCCCCCCTACATGTATTCAAACAAGTGATGGTGATACTCACAAATTAAGATTGCAATGGAAAGCCCTGTTCGCTAAGTATTTCCCGGTATATGTTAGGGGCCGGTCAGTTTCTTCGGCCTGGGGGTGGATTGGAAGGGGAGTCATCCTGTTTTTCAAATTGGCAGTGGGGGAGGGGGGTGTCATGCTGTTTTGAAAATTGTGGATGGGGGGTCATTGTGTTTTGGATTGTGATGGAAGAGAAAATCGTTTTCTACAATGGCATATGGCCTTGTCTGAACTGACTGGTACATGTATAATTTATTATTGTCCCTGTTCCTTACATCCATTTTTTGATATTGGTTCACATAAGAGTTCAAACACACTTCTACATATACATATATGTGTATTATCTAGCTACCACACTAGTTACAGAACATGTCATGTAAATGCTTGGCTGTTTCACAATCAGTGCTTCACTTATATTGCACTTTGGGGCAAAAGTGAACTTGAAGGTTTCGTAATGGTAATCTTCAGAGATAGTTTATAAAAGAAGTTAATCTAAATCGTTCTACTCTTCAGTATGAAGAGTATATGCACTTTCTATTTTTGGACACTACATCTTATCGACATTACAACTAGACGGGTTTATAAAATATGGCCCTCCCCCCCCATCCCCCTGGCCCACCCCCTCGTAAGTACTGAAAGCTCCCTAAGTTCACAAATGACTGAATGCATATACACATACATACATACATACATACATACATACATACATACATACATACATACATACACACACACACACACACACACACACACACATACATACATACATACATACATACATACATACATACATACATACAGAGTAAAAGTCAATTGTGTCAGACTTACTTGCTCATGGCGTTATTCATTTGCACCATCCGTACAGCCTTCATAAATCGTTTCTTGGCCTGTGTCAGGAAATGAAAGGTTGGTGTTAGTTATGACAGTCATTAGTTATACATTTCCAATTTACAATTACAAGTCATAAACATAACTTTAAACATGGACTTACTTCTTTCGGACCCATCATGAACGTACATATATATCAAAGTCTTATAATCGTGTTATTGGTTATCACACTCTATTCTTTGAAATCCAGTGGTATCCTCATATGACCTGTGAAGAAAAATACCCATTTGCAAGTGTTATTATGTCATTCAGTGTAACACTCGCCCTGACCTCATTCAACTCAATTCATGACGGCATTCAATTCAATACTAACATCATGACGTCATCTAACGCCATCCTCAAGTCATGACGTCATTTAAAGCAATACGTCTCTATCGACATGTTATGATACTTCAACTTGATACATGACATTCGTGATCGTAAGTAATGAAGTTCGAAGTAATTTCGGGTCTCCCTCCCCTCCCCCTATACTTCAGCCTTAATACAACAGCATCGGCTAACCTATAAACTAAACGCCTAGAGCTATTATGCAATCAATGCTTCCTTTCCACTGGTACCATAATTATGTCAATTCAACAGAACAATGAAACTCAAATATAACTCCCATTTTGGTATAACACAGACAAGGTGACTACAAAGTGGTTATAACAGTTATTTATCTAAAACAGGAAAGTTTCGATCTAATTTGTATATCATGCCTGTTATTTATCTAAAACAGGAAAGTTTCCATCTAGTTTGTATACCATGCCTGTTATTTATCTAAAACAGGAAAGTTTCGATCTAATTTGTATACCATGCCTGTTATTTATCTAAAACAGGAAAGTTTCGATCTAGTTTGTATACCATGCCTGTTATTTATCTAAAACAGGAAAGTTTCGATCTAGTTTGTATACCATGCCTGTTATTTATCTAAAACAGGAAAGTTTCGATCTAGTTTGTATACCATGCCTGTTATTTATCTAAAACAGGAAAGTTTCCATCTAGTTTGTATACCATGCCTGTTATTTATCTAAAACAGGAAAGTTTCGATCTAGTTTGTATACCATGCCTGTTATTTATCTAAAACAGGAAAGTTTCCATCTAGTTTGTATACCATGCCTGTTATTTATCTAAAACAGGAAAGTTTCGATCTAGTTTGTATATCATGCCTGTTATTTATCTAAAACAGGAAAGTTTCGATCTAGTTTGTATACCATGCCTGTTATTTATCTAAAACAGGAAAGTTTCCATCTAGTTTGTATACCATGCCTGTTATTTATCTAAAACAGGAAAGTTTCCATCTAGTTTGTATACCATGCCTGTTATTTTTCTAAAACAGGAAAGTTTCGATCTAATTTGTATACCATGCCTGTTATTTATCTAAAACAGGAAAGTTTCGATCTAATTTGTATACCATGCCTGTTATTTATCTAAAACAGGAAAGTTTCGATCTAGTTTGTATACCATGCCTGTTATTTATCTAAAACAGGAAAGTTTCCATCTAGTTTGTATACCATGCCTGTTATTTATCTAAAACAGGAAAGTTTCCATCTAGTTTGTATACCATGCCTGTTATTTATCTAAAACAGGAAAGTTTCGATCTAGTTTGTATACCATGCCTGTTATTTATCTAAAACAGGAAAGTTTCCATCTAGTTTGTATACCATGCCTGTTATTTATCTAAAACAGGAAAGTTTCGATCTAGTTTGTATACCATGCCTGTTATTTTTCTAAAACAGGAAAGTTTCCATCTAGTTTGTATACCATGCCTGTTATTTATCTAAAACAGGAAAGTTTCGATCTAATTTGTATACCATGCCTGTTATTTATCTAAAACAGGAAAGTTTCGATCTAGTTTGTATACCATGCCTGTTATTTATCTAAAACAGGAAAGTTTCCATCTAGTTTGTATACCATGCCTGTTATTTATCTAAAACAGGAAAGTTTCGATCTAGTTTGTATATCATGCCTGTTATTTATCTAAAACAGGAAAGTTTCGATCTAGTTTGTATACCATGCCTGTTATTTATCTAAAACAGGAAAGTTTCGATCTAGTTTGTATACCATGCCTGTTATTTATCTAAAACAGGAAAGTTTCCATCTAGTTTGTATACCATGCCTGTTATTTATCTAAAACAGGAAAGTTTCCATCTAGTTTGTATACCATGCCTGTTATTTATCTAAAACAGGAAAGTTTCCATCTAGTTTGTATACAATGCCTGTTATTTTGTCACAGATGACATTCATATTTTCAGTAAACTTAATATTTTAACAACATCGCATGTCCTAGTTTGACTGAAAGGTCAACATACTGTCTCAAGGATATCGGATTCAGACCACACAAGATTCCAAGCATTCTTTGTCTTGTGTCTCTTCGTTCCACATGCGTAGTCTTCAAGATGACGTCATGGAATAAACCATTCAACATTAAGCGATAGGTCGGGTACGGGAGGGGGGGGGGCATCGCTGTGCTTATCTCAAGTGAAGACATTGCACCCAATGATGATAACATTAGTTTGATACACAAAAAAATACAATTCCATTACTTGATATCACTACTCTAATGATCACGCAACAACACGTGTAAACCTAAATCAAACAGACTAAGATATGCTGTGTCTGCTCCTTGGACATGGAACATGCCTACTCTGGACATGGAACAGGCCTACTCATATGTCCATGTATGTCACAGAACACTGTCTTTATAGATATACCAATTTTGAATGAGATCTGTTCAATCATGTCTAAGTTATGGCTTTGGACATGGATATTTTTAAAAAATGAACACTTATGCACATGTATGTCATAAAACACTGACCTAATACCAACTGTCAATGACATCTGTTCAACCATGTCTGAGTTATAGCTTTGGACAGGGAAAATTCGCAAACAAAACGCTGCTACGCGCCCATATTGGATCGTATCATGAAACAAATTGACGTGCATATATATGCCATAGTATGTTGCCACTGTACCAAGTTTGAAAAAGATCAGTCCAGGCATCTCCAAGAAACGGCTGTGGACGGACAGACGGACAAACGCACGGACGGACGGACGGACGCACGGACAGACGGAACCCAATCCATAAGTCCCCTGTCCCGGACTACGTCCGCGGGGGCTAACTAAGTTATTAGCCGACTAGATAACATAGAATAACTAAGTTATTAGCCGACTAGATAGTATATAATAGCTAACCTTTTATCCTACTAGATAACATAGAATAACTACGTTATTAGCCCACTAGAAAACATACAATAACTAGGTTATTAGCCCATTAGATAACATAGAAATGCCGACACGAGAATAAGTTTTATTTGTCCAACTTCAATAGAGCATCTATCACCTAAACTAAACCCGTTAATTAACAGAACATCAAAGCCCAACATGTAACAACCCGCCAACACCTACTTGTCCGCACCCAATAACTCACACAATAACAACCAACACCTCCACACACACAACACCAACCCACCAACACAGACAATAGTGATGATGTTTCTATTGCCTACACTCAATATAAACAGCACACCCAGAGAGTAGAAACCAGAGTTGTCTGATGATCGCACAATGCGTGAAACTCCGAGTTACAACCAAGAAAGAGTTCCAGTACTACCAAAACTATTACGCTCTGCCACTGCGGTATAGAGCACTGTCTTAGCAGATTGATACTCACCGAGTTATATATATATATATATATATATATATATATATATATATATATAAATTATAAGTTACATAAAATTTTCAACAAGGGGAATGTGAAAGTGAGCTACAGTTGTATGAATAACATGGCTTCCATCATCAAAGCTCACAATACTATGATCCTTAAACGCGGAAATGAAACTCCTATAGGGACATGCAACTGTCGTAATAAATCAACTTGCCCGCTTGATGGGAAATGCCAATCAGATAATATCGTCTACAGGGCCCAGGTCAAAATAAACAACAGAGATACCAAATCCTACATTGGCTCAACGGAAAACAGCTTCAAAACGCGTTACGGCAACCACAAGTGTTCTTTCGCCAATAACAAATATGGAAATTGTACTGAACTTTCAAAGTGTGTCTGGAAAATAAAGGAGTCGGGCCACCAGTATTCCATCAACTGGGCTATCATTGCCCATGCAGCCGCCTACTCCAATGCAACAAAAAGGTGCAACCTGTGTCTCACAGAGAAGATGTTTATCATCAGTGCAAATAAATTGGGACTCCTTAATAAATGATCAGAACTGATTTCAAAGTGCCGCCATGAAAACAAATACATTCTTTCATTCCACCATGTCAAACCTCAACGCGCATCACATCCGGGTACCAGTTCTTCTGCGAGTTCGAATTCCATCACTTGAATTCCCATTAAAATTTAGTCGTCCGAAGATCACATTCAAGCGTGAAACTCTGAGTAACGGCTCCGTTACCATAACTTGTGTATTTTGTGTGTGTGTGTGTATATATATATATATATATATATATATATATATATATATATATATATATATATATATATATATATATATATATATATATATATATATATATATATATATATATATATATATATATATATAAGAAATGTATATGGAACTATAAATCAGTCCGTATAAATAGCTGTTAAATCCGACGTTTCGAATAAATATTCTTTTTCAAAGGAAAAATCGGCGAGATACAGAAATGTATAGTTAAAACCTGAACATTTCTGAATATAATGGAACAAAACCGCGCGTGATCATATATATATATATATATATATATATATATATATATATATATATATATATATATATATATATATATATATATATATATATATATATATATATATATATATATATATATATATATAGTTTTGGTAGTACTGGAACTCTTTCTTGGGTGTAACTCGGAGTTTCGCGCATATTGCGATCATCAGACACTCGTGTGTGTCTGATGATCGCAATATGCGTGAAACTCCGAGTTACACCCAAGAAAGAGTTCCAGTACTACCAAAACTATTACGCTCTGCCACTGCGGTATAGAGCACTGTCTTAGCAGATTGATACTCACCGAGTTATATATATATATATATATATATATATATATATATATATATATATATATATATATATATATATATTATAATATATATAATAGTTATCGGTCACTATTTTGAGGGTTACACAGTGAGGCTCCCATTCATCGCCTGATTTGGCGTGTATAAAGATCAATCCTACACTACATTGTCAGTTGCGAATGCAAGATATTTTGTAGTACCCCCGTATTTATCGCAGCATGTTTTTTTAGTACCCACTGTCATATCCCCTATTTTTTTCAAGTACTCGCCTAAAATCCCCCGCCCTCCTCTGATCATCTTTTTGGAAAAACAGCCTAACACTTGGTTAGCCTGTATGTCGACATTGTGTTGTTTTGGGGTTGTTAGTCTACAAACACACATAGTACACACTAACACACACAAGGTACACACAGTACTCCGTCTATTTACTTGTCAACATCGGTAATGACGATTACGTAAGATAACATATTACATGTACATTAAGATCTGTGTTGAAGTTTAAAAGTGAACTGATATTACTACCATTGATATTAATGGTGGAGGGTCTATGTATCAACACATTAAATAACGACTTACCTTTACCACCTCAAAATAACCCAACTCGAAGTTTGATTGGAAACAACACGGGTTCAAATTGTTCGTTATCCAAGCAACGACTGGACGCTACCTTCAACCTTAGCAATATTCAGCAGGGAACAGACCAAGGACCACGATCATCTTAAAGCTGTTACTTCTTTAATGCTAAATTAGCAAGTCAACAAACTTGTCGCTATACACCTAGAATATAATCATGTATGCACTGCCATCCACTCTGACGACACACTATCTCTGATGACACACTATCTCTGCTGTTACCACTAAACTGCAGAATTTAACGAATTCTAATTGAGTGGACACACACTACGGATGAGTGCTATTCAACATACTCACAATACAATTGCCGAAATTACAATAATAGATGTCGTGATTACTAATAGTCACGTGACTTGAACTCGCTCTAGGCATATTTGTTCAATGGTGAAAGATTATAGCGGAATTCTTGTGTCACAGAGGTTCTTTGTTGTTGGGCTCTCACATCATTTGGTTTGTTTCCAATCAAAGGTAAAAGGCGATCATCACGATATCATTGGTTTCCGTCACGATAATCTCTTTCTCCCTGCCGTAAGGGGTATTATGTCAGACTAGTGTATATCCATTACAAAACACACTAAAACTTCTCACTACAAGTGGATTTACGTGCAAAGTGTATATTACACTTTTAGATTTGACGACAGGGTGTAAGGTAAAACAACTTACCTACATGTTACCTACATGTTACAGGGTGTAAAGTAAAACAACTTACCTACATGTTACAGGGTGTAAGGTAAAACAACTTACCTACATGTTACAGGATGTAAGGTAAAACAACTTACCTACATGTTACCTACATGTTACAGGGTGTAAGGTAAAACAACTTACCTACATGTTACAGGGTGTAAGGTAAAACAACTTACCCACAGGTTACAGGGTGTAAGGTAAAACAACTTACCCACAGGTTACAGGGTGTAAGGTAAAACAACTTACCTACATGTTACAGGGTGTAAGGTAAAACAACTTACCTACATGTTACCTACATGTTACAGGGTGTAAGGTAAAACAACTTACCTACATGTTACAGGGTGTAAGGTAAAACAACTTACCCACAGGTTACAGGGTGTAAGGTAAAACAACTTACCTACATGTTACAGGGTGTAAGGTAAAACAACTTACCTACATGTTACAGGGTGTAAAGTAAAACAACTTACCTACATGTTACAGGGTGTAAGGTAAAACAACTTACCTACAGGTTACAGGGTGTAAGGTAAAACAACTTACCTACATGTTACAGGGTGTAAGGTAAAACAACTTACCTACATGTTACAGGGTGTAAGGTAAAACAACTTACCCACAGGTTACAGGGTGTAAGGTAAAACAACTTACCCACAGGTTACAGGGTGTAAGGTAAAACAACTTACCCACAGGTTACAGGGTGTAAGGTAAAACAACTTACCTACATGTTACAGGGTGTAAGGTAAAACAACTTACCCACAGGTTACAGGGTGTAAGGTAAAACAACTTACCTACATGTTACAGGGTGTAAGGTAAAACAACTTACCTACATGTTACAGGGTGTAAGGTAAAACAACTTACCTACATGTTACAGGGTGTAAAGTAAAACAACTTACCTACATGTTACAGGGTGTAAGGTAAAACAACTTACCTACATGTTACAGGGTGTAAGGTAAAACAACTTACCTACATGTTACAGGGTGTAAGGTAAAACAACTTACCTACAGGTTACAGGGTGTAAGGTAAAACAACTTACCCACAGGTTACAGGGTGTAAGGTAAAACAACTTACCTACATGTTACAGGGTGTAAGGTAAAACAACTTACCTACATGTTACAGGGTGTAAGGTAAAACAACTTACCTACATGTTACAGGGTGTAAGGTAAAACAACTTACCTACATGTTAGTGATGGTGGATTAGATTACTGACATGACTTAAATCCAGTATTGGTTAAGAATGATGATTTCAAAATGGTATAATGGCATATCAAATTATACTGTCAGATTTTTTTCCCTGTTAGGAATTCTAAATGCACACCCTCTTGAGATCAGGAGAAGGTTTTTTATCAGTTGAACATGTTAAAATAGCAAAGAAAGTACAATTTTAGTTCTTGAATGGCATTCTGCCATAGCAAAGAAAGTACAATTTTAGTCCTTGAATGGCATTCTGCCATAGCACAGAAAGTACAATTTTAGTCCTTGAATGGCATTCTGCCATAGCACAGAAAGTACAATTTTAGTCCTTGAATGGCATTCTGCCATAGCACAGAAAGTACAATTTTAGTCCTTGAATGGCAGTAGTCCTTCAAGTCAACAGGTAGGCCATAGGATAACTTTGAATGTGATATGTGATGTGGGGGGGGGGGGGGGGGGGGGGGCAGAGATTTTGCAGCCTCATGATCTCAGGCAAACATGAATTTTTAGACCACATATTTAGTGAAGGGTCGTCACATTTTCATCACTATCTCACACAGTTCCCCCCCCCCCCCCCATCCAGTTCCTTAGCTTGTAGGGGGTGATTGCATACTAGTAAGACAAGAAACACCAGTGTACTCTACATCCCATAATACTATCCTTTAATACAACACACCATGCTTTATGTTACATGATCATAAGTTACTGGCAAGGAAATGTAGTTTTTAAATTTTTGTTTTTTGTAAAAAGAATTCATAAACAGATATATACATAGAATTCCTATTAAATCTGTACTTGTCAATACACAGAATTCCTATTAAATCTGTACTTGTCAATACACAGAATATAGTAAACCATACAACATAACATTACACTCTATTGTCATAGAAACAAGACATTACAATTTTCATTACATCATTTGGATTTTTACAAGGTAGTCATGACACTAAGATACTACATTTTCTTCGTAATTTCATTAAAAAATCAGTTGAAGACATAGTCCCTTGTCTCTCCCCAACTTGTTTGTAGTATTGTGTAAGATGATTATCATTTTCATAATTTTAACATGGAAATGCTTTGATGAACTTTCCAGGGATGCAAATGTTTGGTGTCTTGGGTTTTCAGTATAATTAGCAATAATATTTGGCCATGTTAAGTGTACAGCTAGAATGCACCTTGAAAATGTTTGTCTCATTTTAAAGCTTATCATTGATAATGTTATGGGAGACACTTGCATGGTGTCCATATATATCAAACTTCTGGAGATAACAGACAAAATGCACTTTTTTTGTCACAAATATGGCCGCCATTTTGTTATACAGGTCAAGGTCACAAAATTAAGTGACTCTCATATGCCTCACAGTCATACTGAAATCATGTTTGATTTGAATAGCTCTGAAGATAACCAAAATTTGGCTATTTGACCTTGAAGAATACTTTCAAGGTCAAAGGTCAAGGTCTTAAAAAGAAAGCTAATATTTGAAGCTATGGGTGTAGGCACTTGAATAGAGCCACTCCATATTGCACATGCAAAGTTATGATACATATTGTGAAATTTAACAATATTTGGCCATATTTGACTCAGTAACAAAGAAAAGTGACACGCCTATGTCTTAAATAGCATGTTACCTTTGTGCCAGGTTTGCTAAAATATCAGTTGGTGCATGCCATGAAATATGAGAGTAAAAACACAAACAATGACTATGATTGCCATTCGGCCATATTTGATTAAGTTGCAAAACAGAGTAACGTGGCTATGTCAACAATGGCATGTTACCATTGTACCAAATTTGGTTGAAATCAGTCTGTGTATCTCAAAGATATGTGGGTGAACACACGGACGGACAGAACTCACTGTAATAGCCCCTTCCAAGCGGTGCCCATTGAGATATGAAGGTGAACACTGACAGAGGGAACACAATGTAATAGACCCTTTCAGGCAGTGACGTTGGGATGGAACCCAATGTAATAGACCCTTCCAGGCAGTGTCCATTGGGATGGAATCCAATGTAATAGACCATTTGGTGCGGTGCCTGTTGGGATTGAACACAATGTAATAGACCCTTTCAGGCAGTGACCGTTGGGATGGAACCCACTGTAATAGACCCTTCCAGGCAGTGCTTGTTGGGATGGAACCCAATGTAATAGACCCTTCCAGGCGGACCATTGGGATGGAACCCAACGTAATAGACCCTTCCAGGTGGACCATTGGGATGGAACCCAATGTAATAGACCCTTCCAGGCACCCCATTGGGATGGAACCCAATGTAATAGACCCTTCCAGGCAGTGAAAGTTGGGATGGAACCCAACGTAATAGACCCTTCCAGGCAGTGAAAGTTGGGATGGAACCCAATGTAATAGACCCTTCCAGGCGGTGAAAGTTGGGGACTAAAAATCAATTAAAGAGTTGAAATATATTTAAGTATAAATATGCACAATTAAAATTAATATAACAATTGGACAATCATCTTACATTAAAATGCAGATTACAAGTACTGAATATCAATGAGTTAATAAAAATATCATGTATTGAAATATTGTAAGATAAAACCATAAAGTTACAGACTGCCTTTAAGGTCTTTTATAGAGAATGACTGCATCACTAACACACAGATCGATGGACCTGTTGCGTCATATTTATCATGAGGTATTATACAAACACATCAAAACTGTCATATTTGAGAAACACTCGCACTAAAATGAAGTTTTGTTTGACAGGAAATATGTGAACAATACAGCTTAAGAGGAAAAGGCAGCGGAAGTACACAAAGAAACATACAAAGTTCTTCTAAAGCTAGCAGTAAAATGGTCTTCATAAATGAATTCACATTGTCAAGTAACACTCACTACCATGAAATGCTGAACTTAACTTGACAACAAATATTGCTGTGACCTTTAAGGTAACCTATGACCTTTGACCTCTTAGGCAGTGAGGTGACTACAACTCTTAGACATATAAATCAACTCTTACAATCATATATATCAAACTACAATTATAACATCTACACATACATTATCAATATATAACCTTTATATTGTAACAATGGCAACAATAACCTACAAATACACTATTAATATACCACCTGTCTATGGTAACCATTGGCAACAAACCAAACTGATCACTTTATAATTGGAAATATCTAGAGAAAACAGAAATAAGGCACACTTTGAGTAAATGTTGTGTAATACTAACAAAGCATGGTTATACTGTCAATCAAAAAAACGTTGTCAAGTAAATGATTGGTAAGTAGCAGTAGGTTACAGTTTTCTCAGAAAAAGTTTTATTATATAATAATTTGATAGGAGTATATATTTTAAAATGTAATTGTACTGCCTACACCACTGTTGTTGTTTCATAGTTCAACTCATGTTCATTTGTGAGTGTTGAATTTTGACTTTCTGCCTCAACTTTCCTTCGATACTCTAAAAATTCTTCTTTCAGTTTAGCACACCTAGCTGCTGTGTCTTCATATTGTGGAAATGTTTTCACTTTAGGTATCACATAGTTGGTTCTGCTGTGGATAACACCTTTCTTACGATTTCCAATCTGCCGTGAGGGAGTTGTTTTCTTTGAAGTTGATGTTTTCATTGATAAATTTTTCAATGCTTCCAGGAGTTCAGACTGAAGTGGTTCTGAGTCAAATTCATAATTTTCATCAATGGAATTATCTTTCTGGTGCAAACTAAATGGTGAATTGTTACCTGAGAATGGTGAGTCCAGACTGGTTTGGTCTATTTCACTGTGTTGATGGGACAACATTGTACTATGTGATGTTGTACGACTTCCAAAGCCACTACTAAAACTAGGACTAGTGCAGTCCTGTTGACGAAATGAACCACTGCGTGATGACCGTGATAAAGTAGTTGATTTACTGCCACGACCACTGCTTGTTGTTGATGTGATACTTGCCCTGCTTGGTGGTGAACATTCCCCAGTCTGTGATGAGTGATCTATAGAGATTGAACCATCTGGTAAATCAGTCAATCTGAATTCTTTGTCGGTAGGTTGGTGTGGTGTTTGAATGGTGTTGCTGGAATGCAAATTATCCGAATTACAAGTTACATTACTGCGCATTGGTTTGATTGGTGCAACTGGTGTGTCTTCCTTTCTCCTAGATGGTACATTGATGTTTGACCCTTCTTTATGTGTTGGAGATCGTATTCTGACGTAATCCCCAGCACCGATCCAATCTAAATCCTCCCTATCTGATCTGTGGACATCAACACTAACAGTCTGTTGGGATGAATGCAGTGAACTCACATCACATAAAGTAGATGCTGTGCTCACTTCTGATAATTGATTTGGTGAATATACAGGTATTCGTTGAGATGGTCTCCTTGACAACACCTCTCTAGCAGATGTAGAAGGCCTGTTTATGGCATCAGCTGTTGTTGGTCTATCTAGTTGTGCAGCTGACTGAGCACAGGATTGCTGTATACTAACACTGGGTGTTGTAAGATATGGATATGGTAAAGTCCTTGTTTTGTTATTTTCATCACCATTATTATCATTGTCAGTTTTGTCAAGTGTCTCATAGCTTTCATAATTACCATCATCACAATATTCACATTCATAATTTCCTTCTGCTTGCATTTGACGCATTATGTCATATATTTCCTTTTTTGTCCACCTCTCCCAGCCACTCACATCAAGCTCTGCAACAGATAATTCATTTGGTGTCTCGTGTACAGAACTGACATCCTCCATAACAAGGGGCTTCCCATCATGCTCTGCAGCAGGGCTGCTTGTATACACCCTCTCTTTATTGTACACAGGTTTAGGGGCCTGCTGGATGATCTTTGGCAAGGCAGTGGCCCCTACCTGTGAATCAGTAGTTGATGTTGAACAGTTCTCATCATTTGTATAGGTTGTACTAGTCTCGCTGCTAGCTCCAAACATACCACTAATATCGTCATGGTAATTTGGTAACAAGTCAGGTCTTGATACAGAAATTGCTCCTCTGTAATTATTGAAATTCTTCAAAACAAATTTTCCATCAGCTGTTCGATTAATTCGGCTGATGGGTCCTGAGTAGTTGACCTCTACTCGATCAGCTGGAATCTTGTATCGTCGTGGAAACCATTTGTCGCCAAATATAGACTCATTAACCGTCACTCCTTTGTTTTTCTTGTGCTGAATGCTAGTGCCTTTAATCTTTTTCTTTTTCAATCTTCTTTTCTGTTTTCGCGACAAGTATCTGTCTTTTAGACTTTTAAAGAAGGGAGTTAGGATTGGTTTCAATTTTGGCAATGCAGGTCTCTTGGGGGCACTGTTTGCTGAGTTTGCTGCATGCCTATAAACAAACAAATTATTGATAATAATGATAAATAATATTAATGGTTTACTTACACTCAAAACAGTGGTCAATGGTGAAAAAATAGCACCAATGGTGTTGTAGCACAATTGTAGTTTTTTTTAGAAATACCACCAATGGTGTTGTAGCACAATTGTAGTTTTTTTTAGAAATAGTGCCTATGGCGTTGTAGCACAATTGTACAGTTTTTAAAAATGTTTATCCACATGCTGATCCATGCTAAGTATAGGTGTTCATTTGCTGAATGACTACCCAGTTGCCAGTCCAACCCTGTTGTTATCTTTGCAATACTAGGTATAGGTGTTCATTTGCTGAATGACTACCCAGTTGCCAGTCCAACCCTGGTGTTATCTTTGCAATACTAGGTATAGGTGTTCATTTGCTGAATGACTACCCAGTTGCCAGTCCAACCCTGTTGTTATCTTTGCAATATTAGGTATAGGTGTTCATTTGCTGAATGACTATCTAGTTGCCAATCCAACCCTGTTGTTATCTTTGCAATACTAGGTATAGGTGTTCATTTGCTGAATGACTACCCAGTTGCCTACCCAACCCCGTTGTTATCTTTGCAATACTAGGTATAGGTGTTCATTTGCTGAATGACTACCCAGTTGCCTACCCAACCCTGTTGTTATCTTTGCAATACTAGGTATAGGTGTTCATTCGCTGAATGATTATCCAGTTGCCTATCCAACCCTGTTGTTATCTTTGCAATACTAGGTATAGGTGTTCATTTGCTGAATGACTACCCAGTTGCCAACCCAACCCTGTTGTTATCTTTGCAATACTAGGTATAGGTGTTCATTTCCTGAATGACTACTCAGTTGCCTATCCAACCCTGTTGTTATCTTTGCAATACTAGGTATAGGTGTTCATTTCCTGAATGACTACCCAGTTGCCAGTCCAACCCTGTTGTTATCTTTGCAATACTAGGTATAGGTGTTCATTTCCTGAATGACTACCCAGTTGCCAGTCCAACCCTGTTGTTATCTTTGCAATACTAGGTATAGGTGTTCATTTGCTGAATGACTATCCAGTTGCCTATCCAACCCTGTTGTTATCTTTGCAATACTAGGTATAGGTGTTCATTTCCTGAATGACTACCCAGTTGCCAGTCCAACCCTGTTGTTATCTTTGCAATACTAGGTATAGGTGTTCATTTCCTGAATGACTACCCAGTTGCCAGTCCAACCCTGTTGTTATCTTTGCAATACTAGGTATAGGTGTTCATTTGCTGAATGACTATCCAGTTGCCTACCCAACCCTGTTGTTATCTTTGCAATACTAGGTATAGGTGTTCATTTGCTGAATGACTATCCAGTTGCCTATCCAACCCTGTTGTTATCTTTGCAATACTAGGTATAGGTGTTCATTTGCTGAATGACTATCTAGTTGCCAATCCAACCCTGTTGTTATCTTTGCAATACTAGGTATAGGTGTTCATTTGCTGAATGACTATCCAGTTGCCTATCCAACCCTGTTGTTATCTTTGCAATACTAGGTATAGGTGTTCATTTGCTGAATGACTATCTAGTTGCCAATCCAACCCTGTTGTTATCTTTGCAATACTAGGTATAGGTGTTCATTTCCTGAATGACTACCCAGTTGCCTATCCAACCCTGTTGTTATCTTTGCAATACTAGGTATAGGTGTTCATTTCCTGAATGACTACCCAGTTGCCAGTCCAACCCTGTTGTTATCTTTGCAATACTAGGTATAGGTGTTCATTTGCTGAATGACTATCCAGTTGCCTACCCAACCCTGTTGTTATCTTTGCAATACTAGGTATAGGTGTTCATTTGCTGAATGACTATCCAGTTGCCTATCCAACCCTGTTGTTATCTTTGCAATACTAGGTATAGGTGTTCATTTGCTGAATGACTACCCAGTTGCCAGTCCAACCCTGTTGTTATCTTTGCAATACTAGGTATAGGTGTTCATTTGCTGAATGACTACCAAGTTGCCTATCCAACCCTGTTGTTATCTTTGCAATACTAGGTATAGGTGTTCATTTGCTGAATGACTACCCAGTTGCCTATCCAACCCTGTTGTTATCTTTGCAATACTAGGTATAGGTGTTCATTTGCTGAATGACTACCCAGTTGCCTATCCAACCCTGTTGTTATCTTTGCAATACTAGGTATAGGTGTTCATTTCCTGAATGACTACCCAGTTGTCAGTCCAACCCTGTTGTTATCTTTGCAATACTAGGTATAGGTGTTCATTTCCTGAATGACTACCCAGTTGCCAGTCCAACCCTGTTGTTATCTTTGCAATATATGAGGTCATTTGGCTGTTGGTATAGCTGTGGTCTTGTTGCTGGGAACATTTAGATATATCTTTTGAATGTTTATCCATTTGTCTATTAATTCCTGTTACCTTTGCAATGTATGTGATCATTTGGCTGTTGCTATGGGCATGGTCTTGTTGCTAGGCATATTTGCATACACTTGTTGAACGTTCACTTGTCTGATAATCCCTGTTGTTATATTTGTGTTGGCTGTTGCTATGGGCGTGGTCAGGGTTGTGAGGGATATTTGCATACATTTTTTGAATGTTTACTCACTTGCCTACCAGATGTTGTTATTTGACCAAAGTATACTGCCATTTGGTTGTTGCTAAGTGCGTGGGTCATGGTTGCTAGGGTTAACTGTGTCAAAATGTTTCGAAGAATATCTGAAGAATAAAACTTCTAGAAACTTCTAGAAATTTTTTTTACCAAAGTTCACATTTTACACCTAATTTGCATATCACTGATGAGATCACTATAGCTTAATATGTCTTCATCAATACACCCACAGATGGATCCCACATTAAATATGTCTTCATCAATACACCCACAGATGGATCCCACATTAAATATGTCTTCATCAATACACCCACAGATGGATCCCACATTAAATATGTCTTCATCAATACACCCACAGATGGATCCCACATTAAATATGTCTTCATCAATACACCCACAGATGGATCCCACATTAAATATGTCTTCATCAATACACCCACAGATGGATCCCACATTAAATATGTCTTCATCAATACACCCACAGATGGATCCCACATTAAATATGTCTTCATCAATACACCCACAGATGGATCCCACATTAAATATGTCTTCATCAATACACCCACAGATGGATCCCACATTAAATGTCTTCATCAATACACCCACAGATGGATCCCACATTAAATATGTCTTCATCAATACACCCACAGATGGATCCCACATTAAATTTAAGCCTAATCTGCTCAGTGGAATTAAAGATTTGAGATAAAAAATGTTTGACTCAAAGCACATACATATGATGCGAACACTTTACTTTGATCAATTTCCCAACTAGACACCAAAAGTAATCTCCCCATCAAATACCAAGGCAATCTGTGTGGCGGGTTGTTTGTCGTCCACACACACACACACACACACACACACACACACACGCACGCACACATTAATATATTAATTATAGTTAAAAGATAAAAATTAAGAACAAACAATATATTTTTTTATGCTGAATATTGCCAATGGCAATGTAGCACAACAGAAATTCAATATTTGACATATATTACACATGCAGTGAGAGAACACACATCAAACATGAATATACCCTTACAGGATAATGGAACATCTCAATATGAACTTGTGTATGTCAGGTATTGGATTTCAGGTCTGCTATATTGCCATGATTTCACCATGCTTATATCACTACTGGATTGTGGTAAAAATCAAAACTAATGGTAGGTCATGAGAATAAAGTCACATATACACAAACCAATGTCAAATAACAATAAATGAGTTAACACAAGAACATCATTACTGGTTCAACTTGATAATATGACTGTTTTCATACGATGTATGTTTTATTCTACACTTGAGTATAATTTTGGATTCATGGCAAGTTTGTCAACCATGACGATGGCTTCGAGGTACAAGGTGATGAAGTTAATGTTGTACACTTACAATCCTAGAGCTATTCCTATGCCTTTCTTCTAAACTAACAATACCAAGCTAACCAAGTGCTTGTGGTAATATTAACAATACCAAGCTAACCAAGTGCTTGTGGTAATATTAACAATACCAAGCTAACCAAGTGCTTATGGTAATATTAACAATACCAAGCTAACCAAGTGCTTATGGTAATATTAACAATACCAAGCTAACCAAGTGCTTATGGTAATATTAACAATACCAAGCTAACCAAGTGCTTGTGGTAATATTAACAATACCAAGCTAACCAAGTGCTTATGGTAATATTAACAATACCAAGCTAACCAAGTGCTTGTGGTAATATTAACAATACCAAGCTAACCAAGTGCTTGTGGTAATATTAACAATACCAAGCTAACCAAGTGCTTATGGTAATATTAACAATACCAAGCTAACCAAGTGCTTGTGGTAATATTAACAATACCAAGCTAACCAAGTGCTTATGGTAATATTAACAATACCAAGCTAACCAAGTGCTTATGGTAATATTAACAATACCAAGCTAACCAAGTGCTTATGGTAATATTAACAATACCAAGCTAACCAAGTGCTTGTGGTAATATTAACAATACCAAGCTAACCAAGTGCTTATGGTAATATTAACAATACCAAGCTAACCAAGTGCTTATGGTAATATTAACAATACCAAGCTAACCAAGTGCTTATGGTAATATTAACAATACCAAGCTAACCAAGTGCTTATGGTAATATTAACAATACCAAGCTAACCAAGTGCTTGTGGTAATATTAACAATACCAAGCTAACCAAGTGCTTGTGGTAATATTAACAATACCAAGCTAACCAAGTGCTTGTGGTAATATTAACAATACCAAGCTAACCAAGTGCTTGTGGTAATATTAACAATACCAAGCTAACCAAGTGCTTGTGGTAATATTAACAATACCAAGCTAACCAAGTGCTTGTGGTAATATTAACAATACCAAGCTAACCAAGTGCTTGTGGTAATATTAACAATACCAAGCTAACCAAGTGCTTGTGGTAATATTAACAATACCAAGCTAACCAAGTGCTTATGGTAATATTAACAATACCAAGCTAACCAAGTGCTTATGGTAATATTAACAATACCAAGCTAACCAAGTGCTTGTGGTAATATTAACAATACCAAGCTAACCAAGTGCTTGTGGTAATATTAACAATACCAAGCTAACCAAGTGCTTGTGGTAATATTAACAATACCAAGCTAACCAAGTGCTTGTGGTAATATTAACAATACCAAGCTAACCAAGTGCTTGTGGTAATATTAACAATACCAAGCTAACCAAGTGCTTGTGGTAATATTAACAATACCAAGCTAACCAAGTGCTTGTGGTAATATTAACAATACCAAGCTAACCAAGTGCTTGTGGTAATAGTAACAATACCAAGCTAACCAAGTGCTTGTGGTAATATTAACAATACCAAGCTAACCAAGTGCTTATGGTAATATTAACAATACAAAGCTAACCAAGTGCTTGTGGTAATATTAACAATACAAAGCTAACCAAGTGCTTGTGGTAATATTAACAATACCAAGCTAACCAAGTGCTAATGGTAATATTAACAATACCAAGCTAACCAAGTGCTTGTGGTAATATTAACAATACCAAGCTAACCAAGTGCTTATGGTAATATTAACAATACCAAGCTAACCAAGTGCTTGTGGTAATATTAACAATACCAAGCTAACCAAGTGCTTATGGTAATATTAACAATACCAAGCTAACCAAGTGCTTATGGTAATATTAACAATACCAAGCTAACCAAGTGCTTATGATAATATTAACAATACCAAGCTAACCAAGTGCTTATGGTAATATTAACAATACCAAGCTAACCAAGTGCTTGTGGTAATATTAACAATACCAAGCTAACCAAGTGCTTGTGGTAATATTAACAATACCAAGCTAACCAAGTGCTTATGGTAATATTAACAATACCAAGCTAACCAAGTGCTTGTGGTAATATTAACAATACCAAGCTAACCAAGTGCTAATGGTAATATTAACAACACCAAGCTAACCAAGTGCTTGTGGTAATATTAACAATACCAAGCTAACCAAGTGCTTATGGTAATATTAACAATACCAAGCTAACCAAGTGCTTGTGGTAATATTAACAATACCAAGCTAACCAAGTGCTTGTGGTAATATTAACAATACCAAGCTAACCAAGTGCTTATGGTAATATTATATGCAGTGCTGTTTTCTGAACACATTCCAATGATAGTTTCATGTTATCTAAGCAACACTTGCCAAGCTGTACATGTAAATTCTGGGCAATTTCCAGTCAACACTTTAAAAAAGAATTTAAAACAAGCGACCTATCGGTCAGAATAGCTCCGGGTACTTGGGATTGTCGCCGTACAGAAACTAAGATGGCGGTTAATACATACATCGTCTGATATTTTAATTTACGGAGTTTCTTGTGACCGGCGCCTGTCAGCAGACTCGGCCATTTTTTTTCATCTTTCCATTGTAATTGAACCTTGTACTTGACATTTCGCAATATTTATAATTCTCAACAAAATACCTCAACATGCCTCACTTCGCTCGTACTCAAAGCAGCCCCGGTATGATCACTGACATGACTAGAGAGAACCTTTTTGGATTTACATGTAAAACGGGGAAAGATACGCAAAACATAATGCAAAGTCTGAAGCCAAATTAAAGTTGTAATTATTTTAATTATTTTTACTTGCCAAATATTTGCATTTTGGAAATGGCAACACACGTTTATGTCGTTTAACTTTACATGTGAACTGTCGGCCAATAAACAAAGTATTGTCGATTCACAGTCGGCAGTGAGACTGCTCTTGCATAACTTCAACCGCATGCCTAGGCATGCCTTCCTTACGCAAGTTGTCTTCATTCTGGTTCAATGTCACTCCAAATTGCACGACAATATAGAATTAATCACAAGTTACATGTTATCTGAAAACATCACACTTTTATAGTGGGTCTGAAGTGTGATTTTAGTGAGTACCAAGAACGTCCTGTGTTGTTACTTGCTGTGGAAAGTCGCAAACTGAAGGACAGAGTATGCAAATGAGGATGTTGCGGACTGGCTGATTATGTAGAAGGGGTGCAGAATTTGGATTTGAAGTTTACAACCGTGTTTCGAACAAACGCTTGTCATTTGGGCGCCCAATGTGTAGAATTATGACTATAGCACATATTACATTGCTTGTTTGACGTCAATAGTGTCTTTTGAAAAGTGGCAGTTTACTTCTCGTCGACTGATTTCCAATATGGCGTCGGTCATAATGCTCATTAACATATTCATTTTTTTTTTTCAAATTAAAAAAAAAAAATCATAAAAAATAAAAATGAAGACTTGAAATTAAAAAATCTAAGTAAGCTACCCTCTGTGCATCAACACACCAGATATCAAAGCAATTTGATAGGTAGTTTAGAAGGAGATGATGAAAATGCCATTTTTAGAAAAAAAATCATAAAAAATTGAAAATGGCACAGATCCACTTGGCATGAACAAATCTGAATAGCCTCCCCCAAGGGAACATGCACACCAAATATCGAAGAATTCTAACTGTCACTTTTGGAGAAGATGATGGAAATATAAAAGTTTGACGGACACCAATGATTCCACCTGTATACTCTATACCTTAATACAACCTATACCTAAAGCTAAGTTTTTAGCTAAAAATTGTAAATTTGTTTCAAGTTATCAACACTAACTTCATACAGACACAAAACTCACAATAAATGCAGGCGTTTGCACAGTTTACTGGTGATTTCCTAAATGTGAGAATCCTGTCTGAGGTTACTAAGTGAGGTAAGCCTAATGTTAGAATCCTATTTGAGGTTTAATACTAAGTGAGGTACACCTAATGCTAGAATCCTATTTGAGGTTTAATACTAAGTGACGTAAGCCTAATGTTAGAATCCTATTTGAGATTACTAAGTGAGGTACGCCTAATGTTAGAATCCTATTTGAGGTTTAATACTAAGTGACGTAAGCCTAATGCTAGAATCCTATTTGAGATTACTAAGTGAGGTAAGCCTAATGTTAGAATACTATTTGAGGTTACTAAGTGAGGTACGCCTAATGCTAGAATCCTATTTGAGGTTTAATACTAAGTGACGTAAGCCTAATGCTAGAATCCTATTTGAGGTTTAATACTAAGTGACGTAAGCCTAATGTTAGAATCCTATTTGAGGTTACTAAGTGAGGTAAGCCTAATGTTAGAATTCTATTTGAGATTACTAAGTGAGGTACGCCTAATGTTAGAATCCTATTTGAGGTTTAATACTAAGTGAGGTACACCTAATGTTAGAATCCTATTTGAGGTTTAATACTAAGTGAGGTAAGCCTAATGTTAGAATCCTATTTGAGGTTTAATACTAAGTGACGTAAGCCTAATGCTAGAATCCTATTTGAGATTACTAAGTGACGTAAGCCTAATGCTAGAATCCTATTTGAGATTACTAAGTGAGGTACGCCTAATGTTAGAATCCTATTTGAGGTTTAATACTAAGTGACGTAAGCCTAATGCTAGAATCCTATTTGAGATTACTAAGTGAGGTAAGCCTAATGCTAGAATCCTATTTGAGATTACTAAGTGAGGTACACCTAATGTTAGAATCCTATTTGAGGTTTAATACTAAGTGACGTAAGCCTAATGCTAGAATCCTATTTGAGATTACTAAGTGACGTAAGCCTAATGCTAGAATCCTATTTGAGATTACTAAGTGAGGTACGCCTAATGTTAGAATCCTATTTGAGGTTTAATACTAAGTGACGTAAGCCTAATGCTAGAATCCTATTTGAGGTTTAATACTAAGTGAGGTAAGCCTAATGTTAGAATCCTATTTGAGGTTTAATACTAAGTGAGGTAAGCCTAATGCTAGAATCCTATTTGAGATTACTAAGTGAGGTACGCCTAATGCTAGAATCCTATTTGAGGTTTAATACTAAGTGACGTAAGCCTAATGCTAGAATCCTATTTGAGATTACTAAGTGAGGTACGCCTAATGTTAGAATCCTATTTGAGGTTTAATACTAAGTGAGGTAAGCCTAATGTTAGAATCCTATTTGAGGTTTAATACTAAGTGACGTAAGCCTAATGCTAGAATCCTATTTGAGATTACTAAGTGAGGTACGCCTAATGTTAGAATCCTATTTGAGGTTTAATACTAAGTGACGTAAGCCTAATGTTAGAATCCTATTTGAGGTTTAATACTAAGTGACGTAAGCCTAATGTTAGAATCCTATTTGAGGTTTAATACTAAGTGAGGTAAGCCTAATGTTAGAATCCTATTTGAGGTTACTAAGTGAGGTAAGCCTAATGCTAGAATCCTATTTGAGGTTTAATACTAAGTGACGTAAGCCTAATGCTAGAATCCTATTTGAGATTACTAAGTGACGTAAGCCTAATGCTAGAATCCTATTTGAGGTTACTAAGTGACGTAAGCCTAATGTTAGAATCCTATTTGAGGTTTAATACTAAGTGACGTAAGCCTAATGTTAGAATCCTATTTGAGGTTACTAAGTGACGTAAGCCTAATGTTAGAATCCTATTTGAGGTTTAATACTAAGTGAGGTAAGCCTAATGCTAGAATCCTATTTGAGATTACTAAGTGACGTAAGCCTAATGCTAGAATCCTATTTGAGATTACTAAGTGATGTAAGCCTAATGCTAGAATACTATTTGAGGTTACTAAGTGAGGTACGCCTCATGTTAGAATCCTATTTGAGGTTTAATACTAAGTGACGTAAGCCTAATGCTAGAATTCTATTTGAGGTTTAATACTAAGTGAGGTACGCCTAATGTTAGAATCCTATTTGAGATTACTAAGTGAGGTACACCTAATGTTAGAATCCTATTTGAGATTACTAAGTGAGGTACGCCTAATGTTAGAATCCTATTTGAGGTTTAATACTAAGTGAGGTACACCTAATGTTAGAATCCTATTTGAGGTTTAATACTAAGTGAGGTAAGCCTAATGTTAGAATCCTATTTGAGGTTTAATACTAAGTGAGGTACACCTAATGTTAGAATCCTATTTGAGATTACTAAGTGACGTAAGCCTAATGCTAGAATCCTATTTGAGATTACTAAGTGAGGTAAGCCTAATGTTAGAATCCTATTTGAGGTTTAATACTAAGTGAGGTACACCTAATGTTAGAATCCTATTTGAGGTTTAATACTAAGTGACGTAAGCCTAATGCTAGAATCCTATTTGAGGTTTAATACTAAGTGAGGTACACCTAATGTTAGAATCCTATTTGAGATTACTAAGTGACGTAAGCCTAATGCTAGAATCCTATTTGAGATTACTAAGTGAGGTAAGCCTAATGCTAGAATACTATTTGAGGTTACTAAGTGAGGTACGCCTCATGTTAGAATCCTATTTGAGGTTTAATACTAAGTGAGGTACACCTAATGTTAGAATCCTATTTGAGGTTTAATACTAAGTGAGGTAAGCCTAATGTTAGAATCCTATTTGAGGTTTAATACTAAGTGAGGTACGCCTAATGCTAGAATCCTATTTGAGATTACTAAGTGAGGTACACCTAATGTTAGAATCCTATTTGAGATTACTAAGTGAGGTAAGCCTAATGCTAGAATCCTATTTGAGATTACTAAGTGAGGTACACCTAATGCTAGAATCCTATTTGAGATTACTAAGTGAGGTAAGCCTAATGTTAGAATCCTATTTGAGATTACTAAGTGAGGTACACCTAATGCTAGAATCCTATTTGAGATTACTAAGTGAGGTAAGCCTAATGCTAGAATCCTATTTGAGATTACTAAGTGAGGTAAGCCTAATGTTAGAATCCTATTTGAGGTTTAATACTAAGTGAGGTAAGCCTAATGTTAGAATCCTATTTGAGATTACTAAGTGACGTAAGCCTAATGCTAGAATCCTATTTGAGATTACTAAGTGAGGTAAGCCTAATGTTAGAATCCTATTTGAGGTTTAATACTAAGTGAGGTACACCTAATGTTAGAATCCTATTTGAGATTACTAAGTGAGGTACACCTAATGTTAGAATCCTATTTGAGGTTTAATACTAAGTGAGGTACACCTAATGTTAGAATCCTATTTGAGGTTTAATACTAAGTGAGGTACGCCTAATGTTAGAATCCTATTTGAGATTACTAAGTGAGGTACACCTAATGTTAGAATCCTATTTGAGGTTTAATACTAAGTGAGGTAAGCCTAATGTTAGAATCCTATTTGAGGTTTAATACTAAGTGAGGTACGCCTAATGTTAGAATCCTATTTGAGATTACTAAGTGAGGTACACCTAATGTTAGAATCCTATTTGAGGTTTAATACTAAGTGAGGTAAGCCTAATGCTAGAATCCTATTTGAGATTACTAAGTGAGGTAAGCCTAATGTTAGAATCCTATTTGAGGTTTAATACTAAGTGAGGTACACCTAATGTTAGAATCCTATTTGAGGTTACTAAGTGAGGTAAGCCTAATGCTAGAATCCTATTTGAGATTACTAAGTGAGGTACGCCTAATGCTAGAATCCTATTTGAGGTTTAATACTAAGTGAGGTACACCTAATGTTAGAATCCTATTTGAGGTTACTAAGTGAGGTAAGCCTAATGCTAGAATCCTATTTGAGATTACTAAGTGAGGTACACCTAATGTTAGAATCCTATTTGAGGTTTAATACTAAGTGAGGTAAGCCTAATGCTAGAATCCTATTTGAGGTTTAATACTAAGTGAGGTACGCCTAATGTTAGAATCCTATTTGAGATTACTAAGTGAGGTACGCCTAATGTTAGAATCCTATTTGAGATTACTAAGTGAGGTACGCCTAATGTTAGAATCCTATTTGAGATTACTAAGTGAGGTACGCCTAATGTTAGAATCCTATTTGAGGTTTAATACTAAGTGAGGTACGCCTAATTGTTAGAATCCTATTTGAGATTACTAAGTGAGGTACGCCTAATGCTAGAATCCTATTTGAGATTACTAAGTGAGGTACGCCTAATGCTAGAATCCTATTTGAGGTTTAATACTAAGTGAGGTACGCCTAATTGTTAGAATCCTATTTGAGGTTTAATACTAAGTGAGGTACACCTAATGTTAGAATCCTATTTGAGATTACTAAGTGAGGTACGCCTAATGTTAGAATCCTATTTGAGGTTTAATACTAAGTGAGGTACGCCTAATTGTTAGAATCCTATTTGAGGTTACTAAGTGAGGTACGCCTAATGTTAGAATCCTATTTGAGGTTTAATACTAAGTGAGGTACGCCTAATTGTTAGAATCCTATTTGAGGTTACTAAGTGAGGTACGCCTAATGTTAGAATCCTATTTGAGGTTTAATACTAAGTGAGGTACGCCTAATTGTTAGAATCCTATTTGAGGTTACTAAGTGAGGTACGCCTAATGTTAGAATCCTATTTGAGGTTTAATACTAAGTGAGGTACGCCTAATTGTTAGAATCCTATTTGAGGTTACTAAGTGACGTAAGCCTAATGTTAGAATCCTATTTGAGGTTTAATACTAAGTGAGGTACGCCTAATTGTTAGAATCCTATTTGAGGTTACTAAGTGAGGTACACCTAATTGTTAGAATCCTATTTGAGGTTACTAAGTGAGATAAGCCTAATGTTATTGATTGACTATAAATGCACAATCCAACTGTTTAGCAGTATAATATAATATCTTACAAGCTTTCAATAATATTTGGCCATCTTAAGTGTACATCTAGAATGTAACCCTTTCTCTCTCTTCACCTTGAAAAAGTTTGTCAAGGTCAAAGGACATGGTCTCATTAGAAAGCTCATCATTCATGATGTTACACACTTGAATGGTGTCCATATGTCCACTGGAGATAACATGCAAAATGCACTTCTTATCACAAGTTTGGCAGCAACTTTGCTATTCAAGTCAAGGTCACAAAATTAAGGGACTAGCATTTCGTCTTACATGGTCAAACCCAGGTCATGAGTAAAATACAGAACTCTGTATTTAGTTAATGATATGAGCATGACCATGGATTTTGTTTGAACTTCAAATGATTATTATTATTATTATTATAACTTTATTGCAGGATACACTCCCATATACTATAAAGAAAACACAACATTTACATAGTACACAAGACAAACGTTAAAAAGAGCACTCTAAAATAGACAGACAGAAAAGATATTTTAAAAATACATTAAATTCATATATCTTGAAGTTATCTTCGAGCGTAAAAAACAGTCGGAGGAGAATACCGCCGAAATTAATAAGTTCGAGCTACTCTTCACCCTGTCAAAAAATCTGAAGAGTAATTTTCTTCTAAGAGCTTCAAAAGTTGGAACAGTATTTGACACGAACATAGCACTTGCACTGCAGTCACGTGCATAGCCCATAATGATTCGAAAGGCATTGTTATAAGCAACTCTGAGATCGTTTAAACTTTTGTTGCTGTACAAAGACCATAATTGTGAACAATACATATTTGTACAGAAACTTCTGAACAAATAAAGTTTGACATGAGTCGAACAGAGTGGAAACTTTCGAAGAAGCGTATTGGCACGAATATAGAAGCGCCTCATTTGACTCTTAATTGCTTCATCATCAAAACAATTATCTGACATAGCATAGCCAAGGTAAGAATGCCTATGTGCCACCTCAAGTGTTTTTCCGTCTAAAGTCACCCGAGGTAAGTAGTCTATCTTAAGAGGACTCTTGCGGGGTATGAAGTACATACATTTTGATTTCTTTGGGTGATACATTATGTCATGATCGATGCCATAGCTTTCACATATTGAAATAAGCTCACGGAGACCTCTTACTGAAGGACACATTAATGCCAGGTCATCAGCGTACATAAGATGATTAATAGTTACTCCACCTATATTACAACCCTTTTTATTCGTCATCAAACGAGTACTCAGCCCATCCATGTACACGTTGAAGAGCTGAGGTGATAAAACACTACCCTGGCGAACCCCATTTGTGACAGAAAAGAGAGATGACCTTGCCTGACCCCACTGTACACAAAAGGTCTGGGTACTGTACCAGACCATAAGTAAACGGATAAAGTGACTAGGTACACCCCTGGTGATTAGTTTTCTGAAAAGTGTCCAATGATTTACACGGTCAAAGGCTTTAGTTGCATCAAGGAAACAAACATATATAGGACTATTATATGACTGATAATAGTTAATAACTTCTTTCATGACATAAATGCACAGGTCTGTAGAATGATTCTGCTTAAATCCGAATTGAAAATCTTCCGTATTAAGCATAGCTTTGCAACGTTCTAAAATTATAAGTTCAAGTATTTTTGAAGACACAGTTGAAAGTGCAATCGGTCTATAATTGTCTTTGCTGGTAATATCTCCTGTTTTATCCTTGACAAGTGGAACAATCATAGTTTTCATTAGGTCCTCTGGTAGAAATGCATGGTGAATCATAGCTGAAAAAGACCAAGCTAATAAGAAATGAATACGATTACTTGCATGTTTGAAGTGTTCACTTGAAAGGGTATCTGAACCGGCAGCCTTTCCAGTGGAAAGACTGTTAGTTGCAGTCAAAATTTCAATACTTTTAATTTGAGTAAAGTCATCAAAATTGTCTTGTGTGTTCAGCCAAGACTTAACGTAATCCTCATTTGAATTGTTTGTAACAGAGTTCAGTAATGTGGCGTAGTGGTCACTCCACATCTCCGCAATATTGCCCTGACCAGATCTACCATCAATAGTTGATGAGAGGGGTGGTGTTTTACTGCTTACGAGACGAACTTTTTGCCAGAAGCTGTTGCAGTTATTTTGACTCAAAGAAGTTGCAAGGCCATCAGCTCGTGATATATGCTCGTTTCGTTGACATACACGTAACGTGTGTTTAAACCTGGCACGTGCAGAGCTCATTATATTGTAAAGTGGCCCAAATCTAGGTTTGTTACATGAATTCCAAAGTTTAAAGGCATCCCTTGCTTGATCGTGGGCTTCTTTCACGTATTCATGCCAACCCGGAATAGGATGAAAATTTCTACTACCATTTTTAAAACATTGTAACGATGACTTACATAGAGCTTGGATAATGTCCTGGTAAAAGGTCGAAATACTTTCCTTGTGATGGTTACATATACATCTCCTAGTAGTACACAACAGTGCTTCAACTGGTATTCTTATTTGTTTAAGAAGGTGGTCCGAGACAGTTTTATACAAATGGATGTCATTGTCTTTAACACGGTTCCATTGCACTCGAGGATTAGTATGAGTAAACAAGTTATCCTCACTGCAGGATATGTCCAGTGGTGGGATATCATTCGTAGAAAGTTTAATAGATAGTGGTAGGTGATCGGATGCAACGACATCAAACAGGACCTTAATCGACTCAATACTAGCATGGGCTGACGGGGTCGACACACAGTGATCCAACCATGATGTGGTGTGGTGAGCATCACTTACATATGTAAATCGTTCAATGGTCGAGTTAACAAAGACACCATCTGACAAAGTGTAATTATTTTCTGAGCAAAATGAATTCAGTTCTCTACCGAACGGTTTAGTCGGATCAGCATTCCAGTCACCCAAGACAAACACACTATTAATTCCGCTGTCCTGTATGATATTATTTATTTTGGATAGATAATTCAGGAATATATGGTAGTTATTGTCACAGTCAGTTGGCATATATACACAAATAATAAGAAGCGATCTGTCTTTATATTGTAGTTGAAGACCAATAATTCGGTCGTCATCATAGTAACAGACCTTTGGCTTCATGGTTGATGTCAGAGATTTTTTCCACATAATACCCACACCACCGTAGGGTCTACCAACTCTAATGCCGCTACCATCATTCATGGAAGTGGTACCGGTTGCGTAAAATTGATTGTGAATATTTGAGAGCAACGGAAGGTCACCTTTACTCAGCCAATGTTCCTGTAATAGGACAATGTCATGCTCGTTACACAACCACTTTACTGCTTCGGTTGCCGACTTCACACCACGACAATTATAGGTTGCTATACGTAGAGCCATCTAGTTCGATTTAGATTGGTAGTACCTTCTCACCAATGCTCCCTCGGGCCATACAGAGGCATTCATCAATTCTGGCAATTGAGCGTGTGGCACTTCAATAACAAACGAAGCATAACTTTCATACTTAGATTTTAGTCTTTCACATTTTGACTCTATATTTGTTTTAGATCTGATAAAATTCACGACTGTCTGACTTGAAGTGTGAGGTTGTAGCCTGCTTACAAACACACGTGCTGGAGGACGCGAGTCAACAACCTGTAACATACCATCATTTTTATTTGGGTCACTGCCAATCACTGGTTTCAGCCGCCGATTTCTTTGACGCCGACGAGTCACGGTTGTGAAGCTGCCATCGTTGCGAGCAACAGCTCTCGGTTGGATAGTGCTACCAGATGCTGTGACATTCGCATATGACGGGCACTTTTGAGGGAATGATTCTTTATTATGTTGATGAGAGGGCTGCACCTCACCCATGTCATCCAATGGTTCAGCGGTAGGTCCAGATGTTGATTCATTGTCTGGAGAAGTCACATTCTCATTGACAGCTGTGCCAACTACACGTAACTGACAACTCTTAGATGATGTGACATTAATACTATTCACATTGTCATTATCTCCGGAATGCTTGAACATCTCTTTTAGTTCCGTTACCTCGGATCGCAGAGAATTAAGATCGTCATGTATATCTAAATTTATCTTTTTTGATGTCTCTTCCTTCATTGTGGTAAGCTCATAGCGAAGACATCGGATTTCCTTTAACATTGTGGAAATGTCAACATGAGTTATATACCTTGTGTAGTAGTGTGCATGCTGTTACTGTTTATATCATTAACTAAATACAGAGCCCACACAGTGTAATGAGTGATGTTTGTGTGTTATCATTATGGTGTCTATCTCAAACCTTGTGGTTGGGCTCACTGATCTTGATAGTTCATTTAATAGCTTTGACTTGGTCTAGGGAAATGTATGTATTATCACACTTGAAATGTTTGATTCAAAAAGCTATGAAGGTAACCAAAATTTGGCTATTTGACCTTTAAGAAGAAGAAAGCTCATTTAGATAGTATGGGTGTAGACACTTGAATGAAGTCACTATCTATTACACCTATACAAGTTTATGATGCATATTGTGAAATTCAACAACAATTGATTTGGTTACACTATAACATGACATGCATATGTCTGTGCCAGGTTTGGTTGAAATCGGTTGATGCATGGAAGAGATATGAGGGTGAATGCACATGCAACAAATATGGCTGCTATTTGGTCATATTAAATTCAGTCTCAAAAGAAAGTGATGAGCATATGTCTAAAATAACATTTTACTATTATGCCAGGTTTGGTTTAAATTGGTTGGTGCATGTCAGAGATATGAGGGTGAACACATGGACAGACAGACAGCACCCAATGTAATAGCCCCCTCTAGGCTGTGCCAGTTGGGGATAAAATTACTAGTTACTATTCTTTGTATGCTTATATCCCATAATACTTACAGTGTTTGCGTAGACTGTCTATTCATATCAGCTGAAACAAAGAAAATATACATCATTAAAATATTTGAAATATCATCACTGACTAACTGACTGACTGGCCATCTGCCTGACTACCTGACTGACTCACTGACTGACTGACTGACTGACTGGCTGGCTGGCTGACTAACTAACTAATAACTAACTAACTAACTAACTAACTAACTGGCTGAGTGAGTGATTAACTGACCGACTGAGTGACTGACTAACTCACTAACTGACTGACTGACCAACTGAGTGTCTGAATAACTGACTTACTGACTGACAGGGTGACTATGATATGATATGATATGATAACAGATTTATATAGCGCCTGGTATCCATTTAAAATGTTCACTGGCGCTTTACAAAGTGTCACTTAAATATGCTCTCTCAAAAAAGTAGGTCTTTAGCCTAGATTTGAAAATTTCAGTACTTGATGCTGAACGAATATGACTTGGAAGATCATTCCACAAGGTAGCAGCGGCATATGAGAAAGAACGATCACCATAGAATCTGAGTCTTGTTCGTGGAGTTTTAAGAGAAACTTTGTCACTTGAGCGGAGAGATCTGGTCGGTTTATTAAGTTCGATGAGTGTAGTGAGGTAGTCAGGTGCGGTGCTGTTCAAAGCTTTGTAGGTAAGAAGTAAAATCTTGAATTTGATTCTATATATTACAGGGAGCCAGTGGAATTTCATCAGAATCGGAGAAATGTGTTCATGTTTCTTCACTTGTGCAATTAGCCGCGCAGCAGAGTTTTGAGCTCTCTGCAATAGATTAATGCT
This sequence comes from Glandiceps talaboti, assembly GCF_964340395.1. Taxonomy (NCBI): domain Eukaryota; kingdom Metazoa; phylum Hemichordata; class Enteropneusta; family Spengelidae; genus Glandiceps; species Glandiceps talaboti. Next base: position 336,240 of record NC_135557.1, on the reverse strand, counting down.
GGATGACGGTAGTCCAAATAATAGGGCATTAGCGTAATCAAGCTTTGAGGAAAGAGTAGCGTTTATGAATGAATCCAATGCGGCGAATATCGAAATAAATGCACTTACAGAGTCGGATGATGTGTTGTTTAAATTCATGGGTGCTGTCGAACCAAAACCCAATATTGCGAGCATAATTCACTGGATGTATGGTACTGTCCCCAACGCTTAATGACTGAATGTGATTTTGGGAACGACTGACTCGAGATCTTATGTGCAGGATTTCTGTCTTGTCATCATTTAATTTTAACTTGTTGGTATTCATCCACTTCTTGATATCCAACAGGCAGTCCTCGATCTTGGACGTAGCGATGGCTGTCTCTCTTCTTGTAAATGCCAGGTAGAGTTCATTATCATCTGCATATTGATGAAAATTTAACTGATGATGTCGAATAAGTTGTCCAAGGGGTGCTATATAGAGAGTGAACAGTAGAGGCCCAAGTACAGAACCTTGGGGTACACCGAATCGGAGTGGACATGGAGATGATTGATGACCTTCGATGACAACTGATTGGAATCTGCCAGATAGATATGAAGAAAACCAGTGTAGAACGGTGCCTTGAATTCCAAGTTCAGTCAAACGTGTGATGAGAATATTATGATCAATGGTGTCGAAAGCGGCAGATAAGTCCAATAAGACCAAGATGACATCATTTCCAGAATCCAGTGATAAAGTGATATCATTGTGAACTTTGACAAGTGCTGTTTCAGTACTGTGGAATTTCTTGTATGCAGATTGGAGTGGTTCTAAGAGAGAATTGACGTTGAGAAAGTTGGTAACCTGTTTTGCAACTACCTTTTCAATGACTTTAGAGAGAAAAGGTAGATTTGAAACCGGTCTATAGTTTTTCAGCACTTCATGGTCCAGAGATGGTTTCTTGAGAAGAGGTGTAACAACTGCAAATTTGAGTAACTCTGGGACAGTCCCGGTTTGTAGCGAAGCATTAACTATATTTGTGATTTCTGGTAGCAGTGAGTCGATGACACTTTTGAGAAGGATGGTTGGTATAGGATCGAGACTGCATGATTTTGATGGTGATGACATGATAATTTCCTTTAATTTTTCCGTTGTCGTGGGTTCAAAGGTTGACAGTGTCACAGTTGACATTGCCGCAACTTGAGGCACAGTTGAATTAGTTGACAATCAACAGGAATCTAGGTTTGTGCGAATATGAGTTATTTTTTCAATCGGCGAGAGCAGTTGCAGTCGAAGATGTGGGAAGCTGAGGTTTTTCCTTTGTCAGACTTGATATGATCTTGAAAAGGGCTTTCTGATTGTGACTGTTATATTCAATGAGCTCAGTATAATAAGCACGTTTTGCTTGACGGATTAGTGAATTCACTTTCTTGCACTGATCACGGAATAACTGTTTGTTGATTTCTAGATTTTCTTTTCGCCATTTTTTTTCTAGCGAACGGCGTTGCTTTTTTGCACATAGTATATCAGTGTTGTACCACTTGGAGTCAGGACGTTGTGTGAAGAGTCGCTTCTTTACAGGCGCGTGTTTGTTCAAAAGGTTGATTAAGTTGGAATTGTATAGAGAAACAGCTGTGTGTACATCATCTGTAGTAGAATGGCACAGATTTGATGAAGCAATATCAGCGCTGAACTTGTCAATTTCAATGTCTTTAATGTGACGAAATGTTTTCTCGGTTTGAAGAAACGGTGGTTTTGGCAGCAAAAGCTTTATGTGTACTGGAAAATGGTCCGAGAGATACAGTTTATCAATCAACGTGGAGTGGATAATGGAGGCAACGTTTGTAAAAACTAAATCTAACATGTGTCCACGGATATGGGTTGATTCACGTACAAGTTGTTTTAAGTCAAGCGACGCCATCAGGTCCATAAAGTTACGTGTTTTAGTCTCAGTGACTTTCTCCGTACAAGTTGTTTTAAGTCAAACGACACCATCAGGTCCATAAAGTTATGTGTTTTAGTCTCAGTGACTTTCTCCCAGTGGAAATTGAAATCTCCCAATACTAGTAAGTTGCCAGAGAAAGATGAAGTTGTTTCCAATAATGATCCGAATTCAGTCATAAAATTAGCCACAGTTAGTTTGTTCTTAGTATTTGGGGGCGGTCGGTAAACAATCAAAATTTTGGTATTTATAGCTATACTGCAGAATTTGACTTCAATAGCTTCAAATGAGTTAAAATTAGAAAGAGGTTTCCAGTTACTGACTGTGATAGTTGACTTGTGTATTAAAGCAATTCCACCACCTGTTGATTTGATACGAGGGTAATGTCTGAAAGAATAACCGGTTGGTGTTAATTCACAAATGACTGCTTCATCACCAGTTTCTTTCAACCATGACTCGATAATAGCAAGAATGTCCATTTTGTTTTCCAAGATATAATCAGAAATCTCACTTGCTTTATTACGTGCAGACTGAGCATTCCAGCTACAAACTTTAAGAGTGTTATTACGATTAATGGTCCTCTGATGCATAAGTGGAACTTTGATAAGTGCATTGTAGTTGAACTTTGATGACTTTAACTTTCTTGAGCCAGCCCTTACTCCACAGTGAGTGCAGGGCTTGGACTGAATTCCTGAGGCTTTGATTGAGTGCCAAACTTCTGCAGTGCATTTGGGTATGGAATCAGTGTTCATTTGCATCAGTTCATTCCGGTTGTAGAAGATTGGTTGATGGTAAAGTTGCATGATGATGCATATGAATGCAAATAGCAGAATACTAATGTGAGACATTTGGCTCTGGATGACAAAGAGGTGTTAAATACCAGTACTTAGCTGATGAATAGATGTTGAAACAACTCTGTCCAAAGTAAATTTACCAAAAACAAATACCAGCTTGAGAACTATAACTCACTAACTAACTGACAGGGTGACTATAACTGACTAACTGACTAACTGACTGACTGACTGACACTGTACCAGAGTGATGATGACTGACTACGAATAAATGACTATAATCAATTCTTACCAAATGTGACTCTTTTCTTGGCTTTCTGCAATTTACGTATCCTATAGTAAGCTAAACCACTGAGTAGTGATATAAGAATGAGAAAACATAGTGCTCCAACAACAGCTGCCATGATTGGTGTAGCGATGTCTTCTGTGGTATAGTACATGGGTAAGTCTGAAAAAAAAATGCCACTATCAATTGCATTAACCATTTAATTCAATATGTTATCTCATTTCAACAGGAAGTGTTTAGAGAATGCCACTATCAATTGCATTAACCAATTAATTCAATATGTTATCTCATTTCAACAGGAAGTGTTTAGAGAATGCCACTATCAACTTCATTAACCATTTAATTCAATATGTTATCTCATTTCAACAGGAAGTGTTTAGAGAATGCCACTATCAATTGCATTAACCATTTAATTCAATATGTTATCTCATTTCAACAGGAAGTGTTTAGAGAATGCCACTATCAACTGCATTAACCATTTAATTGAATATGTTATCTCATTTCAACAGGAAGTGTTTAGAGAATGCCACTATCAATTGCATTAACCATTTAATTCAATATGTTATCTCATTTCAAAAGGAAGTGTTTAGAGAATGCCACTATCAACTGCATTAACCAATTAATTCAATATGTTATCTCATTTCAACAGGAAGTGTTTAGAGAATGCTGCTATCAATTGCATTAACCATTTAATTGAATATGTTATCTCATTTCAAGAGGAAGTGTTTAGAGAATGCTGCTATCAATTGCATTAACCAATTAATTCAATATGTTATCTCATTTCAACAGGAAGTGTTTAGAGAATGCCACTATCAACTGCATTAACCATTTAATTCAATATGTTATCTCATTTCAACAGGAAGTGTTTAGAGAATGCCACTATCAACTGCATTAACCAATTAATTCGATATGTTATCTCATTTCAACAGGAAGTGTTTAGAGAATGCCACTATCAATTGCATTAACCAATTAATTCAATATGTTATCTCATTTCAACAGGAAGTGTTTAGAGAATGCCACTATCAACTGCGTTAACCAATTAATTCAATATGTTATCTCATTTCAACAGGAAGTGTTTAGAGAATGCCACTATCAACTGCATTAACCAATTAATTCAATATGTTATCTCATTTCAAAAGGAAGTGTTTAGAGAATGCCACTATCAACTGCATTAACCATTTAATTCAATATGTTATCTCATTTCAACAGGAAGTGTTTAGAGAATGCCACAATCAACTGCATTAACCATTTAATTCAATATGTTATCTCATTTCAACAGGAAGTGTTTAGAGAATGCCACTATCAACTGCATTAACCAATTAATTCAATATGTTATCTCATTTCAACAGGAAGTGTTTAGAGAATGCTGCTATCAATTGCATTAACCATTTAATTGAATATGTTATCTCATTTCAACAGGAAGTGTTTAGAGAATGCTGCTATCAATTGTATTAACCAATTAATTCAATATGTTATCTCATTTCAACAGGAAGTGTTTAGAGAATGCCACTATCAACTGCATTAACCATTTAATTCAATATGTTATCTCATTTCAACAGGAAGTGTTTAGAGAATGCCACTATCAATTGCATTAACCAATTAATTGAATATGTTATCTCATTTCAACAGGAAGTGTTTAGAGAATGCCACTATCAATTGCATTAACCAATTAATTCAATATGTTATCTCATTTCAACAGGAAGTGTTTAGAGAATGCCACTATCAATTACATTAACCATTTAATTCAATATGTTATCTCATTTCAACAGGAAGTGTTTAGAGAATGCCACTATCAATTACATTAACCATTTAATTCAATATGTTATCTCATTTCAACAGGAAGTGTTTAGAGAATGCCACTATCAACTGCATTAACCAATTAATTCAATATGTTATCTCATTTCAACAGGAAGTGTTTAGAGAATGCCACTATCAATTGCATTAACCAATTAATTCAATATGTTATCTCATTTCAACAGGAAGTGTTTAGAGAATGCTGCTATCAATTGCATTAACCATTTAATTCAATATGTTATCTCATTTCAACAGGAAGTGTTTAGAGAATGCCACTATCAATTGCATTAACCAATTAATTCAATATGTTATCTCATTTCAACAGGAAGTGTTTTGAGAATGCCACTATCAATTGCATTAACCAATTAATTCAATATGTTATCTCATTTCAACAGGAAGTGTTTAGAGAATGCCACTATCAAATGCATTAACCATTTAATTCAATATGTTATCTCATTTCAACAGGAAGTGTTTAGAGAATGCCACTATCAACTGCATTAACCAATTAATTCAATATGTTATCTCATTTCAACAGGAAGTGTTTAGAGAATGCCACTATCAACTGCATTAACCAATTAATTCAATATGTTATCTCACTTCAACAGGAAGTGTTTAGAGAATGCCACTATCAACTGCATTAACCATTTAATTCAATATGTTATCTCATTTCAACAGGAAGTGTTTAGAGAATGCCACTATCAATTGCATTAACCAATTAATTCAATATGTTATCTCATTTCAACAGGAAGTGTTTAGAGAATGCCACTATCAATTGCATTAACCAATTAATTCAATATGTTATCTCATTTCAACAGGAAGTGTTTAGAGAATGCCACTATCAACTGCATTAACCATTTAATTCAATATGTTATCTCATTTCAACAGGAAGTGTTTAGAGAATGCCACTATCAATTGCATTAACCAATTAATTCAATATGTTATCTCATTTCAACAGGAAGTGTTTAGAGAATGCCACTACAAATGCATTAACCATTTAATTCAATATGTTATCTCATTTCAACAGGAAGTGTTTAGAGAATGCCACTATCAATTGCATTAACCAATTAATTCAATATGTTATCTCATTTCAACAGGAAGTGTTTAGAGAATGCCACTATCAATTGCATTAACCAATTAATTCAATATGTTATCTCATTTCAACAGGAAGTGTTTAGAGAATGCCACTATCAATTGCATTAACCGATTAATTCAATATGTTATCTCATTTCAACAGAAGTGTTTAGAGAATGCCACTATGAACTGCATTAACCAATTAATTCAATATGTTATCTCATTTCAACAGGAAGTGTTTAGAGAATGCCACTATCAATTGCATTAACCAATTAATTCGATATGTTATCTCATTTCAACAGGAAGTGTTTAGAGAATGCCACTATCAATTGCATTAACCAATTAATTCAATATGTTATCTCATTTCAACAGGAAGTGTTTAGAGAATGCCACTATCAACTGCATTAACCATTTAATTGAATATGTTATCTCATTTCAACAGGAAGTGTTTAGAGAATGCCACTATCAATTGCATTAACCATTTAATTCAATATGTTATCTCATTTCAACAGGAAGTGTTTAGAGAATGCTGCTATCAATTGCATTAACCATTTAATTCAATATGTTATCTCATTTCAACAGGAAGTGTTTAGAGAATGCCACTATCAATTGCATTAACCAATTAATTCAATATGTTATCTCATTTCAACAGGAAGTGTTTAGAGAATGCCACTATCAATTGCATTAACCAATTAATTCAATATGTTATCTCATTTCAACAGGAAGTGTTTAGAGAATGCCACTATCAATTGCATTAACCAATTAATTCAATATGTTATCTCATTTCAACAGGAAGTGTTTAGAGAATGCCACTATCAACTTCATTAACCATTTAATTCAATATGTTATCTCATTTCAACAGGAAGTGTTTAGAGAATGCCACTATCAATTGCATTAACCATTTAATTCAATATGTTATCTCATTTCAACAGGAAGTGTTTAGAGAATGCCACTATCAACTGCATTAACCAATTAATTCAATATGTTATCTCATTTCAACAGGAAGTGTTTAGAGAATGCCACTATCAACTGCATTAACCAATTAATTCAATATGTTATCTCATTTCAACAGGAAGTGTTTAGAGAATGCCACTATCAACTGCATTAACCATTTAATTCAATATGTTATCTCATTTCAACAGGAAGTGTTTAGAGAATGCCACTATCAATTGCATTAACCAATTAATTCAATATGTTATCTCATTTCAACAGGAAGTGTTTAGAGAATGCCACTATCAATTGCATTAACCAATTAATTCAATATGTTATCTCATTTCAACAGGAAGTGTTTAGAGAATGCCACTATCAACTGCATTAACCAATTAATTCAATATGTTATCTCATTTCAACAGGAAGTGTTTAGAGAATGCCACTATCAATTGCATTAACCAATTAATTCAATATGTTATCTCATTTCAACAGGAAGTGTTTAGAGAATGCCACTATCAACTGCATTAACCATTTAATTCAATATGTTATCTCATTTCAACAGGAAGTGTTTAGAGAATGCCACTATCAATTGCATTAACCAATTAATTCAATATGTTATCTCATTTCAACAGGAAGTGTTTAGAGAATGCCACTACAATTGCATTAACCATTTAATTCAATACGTTATCTCATTTCAACAGGAAGTGTTTAGAGAATGCCACTATCAATTGCATTAACCATTTAATTCAATACGTTATCTCATTTCAACAGGAAGTGTTTAGAGAATGCCACTATCAATTGCATTAACCAATTAATTCAATATGTTATCTCATTTCAACAGGAAGTGTTTAGAGAATGCCACTATCAACTGCATTAACCATTTAATTCAATATGTTATCTCATTTCAACAGGAAGTGTTTAGAGAATGCCACTATCAATTGCATTAACCAATTAATTCAATATGTTATCTCATTTCAACAGGAAGTGTTTAGAGAATGCCACTACAAATGCATTAACCATTTAATTCAATATGTTATCTCATTTCAACAGGAAGTGTTTAGAGAATGCCACTATCAATTGCATTAACCAATTAATTCAATATGTTATCTCATTTCAACAGGAAGTGTTTAGAGAATGCCACTATCAATTGCATTAACCAATTAATTCAATATGTTATCTCATTTCAACAGGAAGTGTTTAGAGAATGCCACTATCAATTGCATTAACCGATTAATTCAATATGTTATCTCATTTCAACAGAAGTGTTTAGAGAATGCCACTATGAACTGCATTAACCAATTAATTCAATATGTTATCTCATTTCAACAGGAAGTGTTTAGAGAATGCCACTATCAATTGCATTAACCAATTAATTCGATATGTTATCTCATTTCAACAGGAAGTGTTTAGAGAATGCCACTATCAATTGCATTAACCAATTAATTCAATATGTTATCTCATTTCAACAGGAAGTGTTTAGAGAATGCCACTATCAACTGCATTAACCATTTAATTGAATATGTTATCTCATTTCAACAGGAAGTGTTTAGAGAATGCCACTATCAATTGCATTAACCATTTAATTCAATATGTTATCTCATTTCAACAGGAAGTGTTTAGAGAATGCTGCTATCAATTGCATTAACCATTTAATTCAATATGTTATCTCATTTCAACAGGAAGTGTTTAGAGAATGCCACTATCAATTGCATTAACCAATTAATTCAATATGTTATCTCATTTCAACAGGAAGTGTTTAGAGAATGCCACTATCAATTGCATTAACCAATTAATTCAATATGTTATCTCATTTCAACAGGAAGTGTTTAGAGAATGCCACTATCAATTGCATTAACCAATTAATTCAATATGTTATCTCATTTCAACAGGAAGTGTTTAGAGAATGCCACTATCAACTTCATTAACCATTTAATTCAATATGTTATCTCATTTCAACAGGAAGTGTTTAGAGAATGCCACTATCAATTGCATTAACCATTTAATTCAATATGTTATCTCATTTCAACAGGAAGTGTTTAGAGAATGCCACTATCAACTGCATTAACCAATTAATTCAATATGTTATCTCATTTCAACAGGAAGTGTTTAGAGAATGCCACTATCAACTGCATTAACCAATTAATTCAATATGTTATCTCATTTCAACAGGAAGTGTTTAGAGAATGCCACTATCAACTGCATTAACCATTTAATTCAATATGTTATCTCATTTCAACAGGAAGTGTTTAGAGAATGCCACTATCAATTGCATTAACCAATTAATTCAATATGTTATCTCATTTCAACAGGAAGTGTTTAGAGAATGCCACTATCAATTGCATTAACCAATTAATTCAATATGTTATCTCATTTCAACAGGAAGTGTTTAGAGAATGCCACTATCAACTGCATTAACCAATTAATTCAATATGTTATCTCATTTCAACAGGAAGTGTTTAGAGAATGCCACTATCAATTGCATTAACCAATTAATTCAATATGTTATCTCATTTCAACAGGAAGTGTTTAGAGAATGCCACTATCAACTGCATTAACCATTTAATTCAATATGTTATCTCATTTCAACAGGAAGTGTTTAGAGAATGCCACTATCAATTGCATTAACCAATTAATTCAATATGTTATCTCATTTCAACAGGAAGTGTTTAGAGAATGCCACTACAATTGCATTAACCATTTAATTCAATACGTTATCTCATTTCAACAGGAAGTGTTTAGAGAATGCCACTATCAATTGCATTAACCAATTAATTCAATATGTTATCTCATTTCAACAGGAAGTGTTTAGAGAATGCCACTATCAACTGCATTAACAATTAATTCAATATGTTATCTCATTTCAACAGGAAGTGTTTAGAGAATGCCACTATCAACTGCATTAACCATTTAATTCAATATGTTATCTCATTTCAACAGGAAGTGTTTAGAGAATGCCACTATCAACTTCATTAACCAATTAATTCAAGATGTTATCTCATTTCAACAGGAAGTGTTTAGAGAATGCCACTTTCAACTGCATTAACCAATTAATTCAATATGTTATCTCATTTCAAAAGGAAGTGTTTAGAGAATGCCACTATCAACTGCATTAACCTATTAATTCGATATGTTATCTCATTTCAACAGGAAGTGTTTAGAGAATGCCACTATCAATTGCATTAACCATTTAATTCAATATGTTATCTCATTTCAACAGGAAGTGTTTAGAGAATGCCACTATCAATTGCATTAACCATTTAATTGAATATGTTATCTCATTTCAACAGGAAGTGTTTAGAGAATGCCACTATCAATTGCATTAAAAATTTAATTCAATATGTTATCTCATTTCAACAGGAAGTGTTTAGAGAATGCCACTATCAACTGCATTAACCAATTAATTCAATATGTTATCTCATTTCAACAGGAAGAGTTTAGAGAATGCCACTATCAATTGCATTAACCAATTAATTCAATATGTTATCTCATTTCAACAGGAAGTGTTTAGAGAATGCCACTATCAATTGCATTAACCATTTAATTCAATATGTTATCTCATTTCAACAGGAAGTGTTTAGAGAATGCCACTATCAATTGCATTAACCATTTAATTCAATATGTTATCTCATTTCAACAGGAAGTGTTTAGAGAATGCCACTATCAATTGCATTAACCATTTAATTCAATATGTTATCTCATTTCAACAGGAAGTGTTTAGAGAATGCCACTATCAATTGCATTAACCATTTAATTCAATATGTTATGTCATTTCAACAGGAAGTGTTTAGAGAATGCCACTATCAATTGCATTAACCATTTAATTCAATATGTTATCTCATTTCAACAGGAAGTGTTTAGAGAATGCCACTATCAATTGCATTAACCATTTAATTCAATATGTTATCTCATTTCAACAGGAAGTGTTTAGAGAATGCCACTATCAATTGCATTAACCAATTAATTCAATATGTTATCTCATTTCAACAGGAAGTGTTTAGAGAATGCCACTATCAACTGAATTAACCATTTAATTCAATATGTTATCTCATTTCAACAGGAAGTGTTTAGAGAATGCCACTATCAATTGCATTAACCAATTAATTCAATATGTTATCTCATTTCAACAGGAAGTGTTTAGAGAATGCCACTATCAATTGCATTAACCAAATAATTCAATATGTTATCTCATTTCAACAGGAAGTGTTTAGAGAATGCCACTATCAACTGCATTAACCATTTAATTCAATATGTTATCTCATTTCAACAGGAAGTGTTTAGAGAATGCCACTATCAACTGAATTAACCATTTAATTCAATATGTTATCTCATTTCAACAGGAAGTGTTTAGAGAATGCCACTATCAACTACATTAACCAATTAATTCAATATGTTATCTCATTTCAACAGGAAGTGTTTAGAGAATGCCACTATCAACTTCATTAACCATTTAATTCAATATGTTATCTCATTTCAACAGGAAGTGTTTAGAGAATGCCACTATCAACTTCATTAACCATTTAATTGAATATGTTATCTCATTTCAACAGGAAGTGTTTAGAGAATGCCACTATCAATTGCATTAACCATTTAATTCAATATGTTATCTCATTTCAACAGGAAGTGTTTAGAGAATGCCACTATCAATTGCATTAACCAATTAATTCAATATGTTATCTCATTTCAACAGGAAGTGTTTAGAGAATGCCACTATCAATTGCATTAACCAATTAATTCAATATGTTATCTCATTTCAACAGGAAGTGTTTAGAGAATGCCACTATCAATTGCATTAACCATTTAATTCAATATGTTATCTCATTTCAACAGGAAGTGTTTAGAGAATGCCACTATCAATTGCATTAACCATTTAATTCAATATGTTATCTCATTTCAACAGGAAGTGTTTAGAGAATGCCACTATCAATTGCATTAACCATTTAATTCAATATGTTATCTCATTTCAACAGGAAGTGTTTAGAGAATGCCACTATCAATTGCATTAACCATTTAATTCAATATGTTATGTCATTTCAACAGGAAGTGTTTAGAGAATGCCACTATCAATTGCATTAACCATTTAATTCAATATGTTATCTCATTTCAACAGGAAGTGTTTAGAGAATGCCACTATCAATTGCATTAACCATTTAATTCAATATGTTATCTCATTTCAACAGGAAGTGTTTAGAGAATGCCACTATCAATTGCATTAACCAATTAATTCAATATGTTATCTCATTTCAACAGGAAGTGTTTAGAGAATGCCACTATCAACTGAATTAACCATTTAATTCAATATGTTATCTCATTTCAACAGGAAGTGTTTAGAGAATGCCACTATCAATTGCATTAACCAATTAATTCAATATGTTATCTCATTTCAACAGGAAGTGTTTAGAGAATGCCACTATCAATTGCATTAACCAAATAATTCAATATGTTATCTCATTTCAACAGGAAGTGTTTAGAGAATGCCACTATCAATTGCATTAACCATTTAATTCAATATGTTATCTCATTTCAACAGGAAGTGTTTAGAGAATGCCACTATCAACTGAATTAACCATTTAATTCAATATGTTATCTCATTTCAACAGGAAGTGTTTAGAGAATGCCACTATCAACTACATTAACCAATTAATTCAATATGTTATCTCATTTCAACAGGAAGTGTTTAGAGAATGCCACTATCAACTTCATTAACCATTTAATTCAATATGTTATCTCATTTCAACAGGAAGTGTTTAGAGAATGCCACTATCAACTTCATTAACCATTTAATTGAATATGTTATCTCATTTCAACAGGAAGTGTTTAGAGAATGCCACTATCAATTGCATTAACCATTTAATTCAATATGTTATCTCATTTCAACAGGAAGTGTTTAGAGAATGCCACTATCAATTGCATTAACCAATTAATTCAATATGTTATCTCATTTCAACAGGAAGTGTTTAGAGAATGCCACTATCAATTGCATTAACCATTTAATTCAATATGTTATCTCATTTCAACAGGAAGTGTTTAGAGAATGCCACTATCAATTGCATTAACCATTTAATTCAATATGTTATCTCATTTCAACAGGAAGTGTTTAGAGAATGCCACTATCAATTGCATTAACCATTTAATTCAATATGTTATGTCATTTCAACAGGAAGTGTTTAGAGAATGCCACTATCAATTGCATTAACCATTTAATTCAATATGTTATCTCATTTCAACAGGAAGTGTTTAGAGAATGCCACTATCAATTGCATTAACCATTTAATTCAATATGTTATCTCATTTCAACAGGAAGTGTTTAGAGAATGCCACTATCAATTGCATTAACCAATTAATTCAATATGTTATCTCATTTCAACAGGAAGTGTTTAGAGAATGCCACTATCAACTGAATTAACCATTTAATTCAATATGTTATCTCATTTCAACAGGAAGTGTTTAGAGAATGCCACTATCAATTGCATTAACCAATTAATTCAATATGTTATCTCATTTCAACAGGAAGTGTTTAGAGAATGCCACTATCAATTGCATTAACCAAATAATTCAATATGTTATCTCATTTCAACAGGAAGTGTTTAGAGACTGCCACTATCAATTGCATTAACCATTTAATTCAATATGTTATCTCATTTCAACAGGAAGTGTTTAGAGAATGCCACTATCAACTACATTAACCAATTAATTCAATATGTTATCTCATTTCAACAGGAAGTGTTTAGAGAATGCCACTTTCAATTGCATTAACCAATTAATTCAATATGTTATCTCATTTCAACAGGAAGTGTTTAGAGAATGCCACTATCAACTTCATTAACCATTTAATTCAATATGTTATCTCATTTCAACAGGAAGTGTTTAGAGAATGCCACTTTCAATTGCATTAACCAATTAATTCAATATGTTACCTCATTTCAACAGGAAGTGTTTAGAGAATGCCACTATCAAGTGCATTAACCAATTAATTCAATATGTTATCTCATTTCAACAGGAAGTGTTTAGAGAATGCCACTATCAACTGCATTAACCTATTAATTCAATATGTTATCTCATTTCAACAGGAAGTGTTTAGAGAATGCCACTATCAACTGCATTAACCAATTAATTCAATATGTTATCTCATTTCAACAGGAAGTGTTTAGAGAATGCCACTATCAATTGCATTAACCAATTAATTCAATATGTTATCTCATTTCAACAGGAAGTGTTTAGAGAATGCCACTATCAACTGCATTAACCAATTAATTCAATATGTTATCTCATTTCAACAGGAAGTGTTTAGAGAATGCCACTATCAACTGCATTAACCAATTAATTCAATATGTTATCTCATTTCAACAGGAAGTGTTTAGAGAATGCCACTATCAATTGCATTAACCATTTAATTGAATATGTTATCTCATTTCAACAAGAAGTGTTTAGAGAATGCCACTATCAATTGCATTAACCAATTAATTCAATATGTTATCTCATTTCAACAGGAAGTGTTTAGAGAATGCCACTATCAATTGCATTAACTATTTAATTGAATGTTATCTCATTTCAACAGGAAGTGTTTAGAGAATGCCACTATCAACTGCATTAACCATTTAATTCAAAATGTTATCTCATTTCAACAGGAAGTGTTTAGAGAATGCCGCTATCAATTGCATTAACCAATTAATTCAATATGTTATCTCATTTCAACAGGAAGTGTTTAGAGAATGCTGCTATCAATTGCATTAACCAATTAATTCAATATGTTATCTCATTTCAACAGGAAGTGTTTAGAGAATGCCGCTATCAATTGCATTAACCAATTAATTCAATATGTTATCTCATTTCAACAGGAAGTGTTTAGAGAATGCCGCTATCAATTGCATTAACCAATTAATTCAATATGTTATCTCATTTCAACAGGAAGTGTTTAGAGAATGCCACTATCAATTGCATTAACCAATTAATTTAATATGTTTGCTATTTGACCTTGAATATGAAGATCAAAGTCAAAGACAAGGTATTAAAAGAAAGCTGACCTTTGGTCAGTGAGTCCTCTAAGCCAATCTGACAAACCACTGATGCACACAATTTCTACTGACACACCAAAATTTGGTGTTCCCCTATTTCTTACTATGTGGTGACTCACAAAAAATGACACTTACCTCTAGTGTTTGTTGGTAATGACACTTACCTCCAGTGTTTGTTTTCAATGACACTTACCTCCAGTGTTTGTTTTCAATGACACTTACCTCTAGTGTTTGTTGGTAATGACACTTACCTCCAGTGTTTGTTTTCAATGATACTTACCTCTAGTGTTTATTGGTAATGACACTTACACCTCTAGTGTTTGTTTTCAATGACACTTACCTCTAGTGTTTGTTTTCAATGACACTTACCTATAGTGTTTGTTTTCCATGACACTTACCTCTAGTGTTTGTTTTCAATGACACTTACCTCTAGTGTTTGTTGGTAATGACACTTGCCTTCAGTGTTTGTTTTCAATGACACTTACCTCTAGTGTTTGTTGGTAATGACACTTACCTCCAGTGTTTGTTTTCAATGATACTTACCTATAGTGTTTGTTGGTAATGACACTTACCTCTAGTGTTTGTTTTCAATGAAACTTACCTCTAGTGTTTGTTTTCAATGACACTTACCATTAGTGTTTGTTTTCAATGACACTTACCTCTAGTGTTTGTTTTCAATGACACTTACCTCTAGTGTTTGTTGGTAATGACACTTGCCTTCAGTGTTTGTTTTCAATGACACTTACCTCTAGCGTTTGTTGGTAATGACACTTACCTCCAGTGTTTGTTTTCAATGATACTTACCTATAGTGTTTGTTGGTAATGACACTTACCTCTAGTGTTTGTTTTCAATGACACTTACCTCTAGTGTTTGTTGGTAATGACACTTGCCTCCAGTGTTTGTTTTCAATGACACTTACCTCTAGTGTTTGTTGGTAATGACACTTACCTCCAGTGTTTGTTGGTAATGACACTATCCTCTAGTGTTTGTTTTCAATGACACTTACCTATAGTGTTTGTTGGTAATGACACTTACCTATAGTGTTTGTTTTCAATGACACTTACCTCTAGTGTTTGTTTTCAATGACACTAACCTCTAGTGATTGTTTTCAATGACACTTACCTCTAGTGTTTGTTGGCAATGACACTTGCCTTCAGTGTTTGTTTTCAATGACACTTACCTCTAGTGTTTGTTGGTAATGACACTTACCTCCAGTGTTTGTTTTCAATGATACTTACCTATAGTGTTTGTTGGTAATGACACTTACCTCTAGTGTTTGTTTTCAATGACACTTACCTATAGTGTTTGTTTTCAATGACACTTACCTCTAGTGTTTGTTGGTAATGACACTTACCTCTAGTGTTTGTTGGTACTGACACTTACCTCTAGTGTTTGTTGGTAATGACACTTACCTCTAGTGTCTGTTGGTTATGACACTTGTCTCCAGTGTTTGTTGGTACTGACACTTACCTCCAGTGATTGTTGGTAATGACACTTACCTCTAGTGATTGTTGGTAGTGACACTTACCTCTAGTGTCTGTTGGTAATGACACTTGTCTCCAGTGTTTGTTGGTACTGACACTTACCTCCAGTGATTGTTGGTAATGACACTTACCTCTAGTGTTTGTTGGTAATGACACTTGCCTCTAGTGTTTGTTGGTAATGACACTTGCCTCTAGTGTTTGTTGGTAATGACACTTACCTCCAGTGATTGTTGGTAATGACACTTACCTCCAGTGATTGTTGGTAATGACACTTACCTCCAGTGATTGTTGGTAATGACACTTACCTCCAGTGATTGTTGGTAATGACACTTACCTCCAGTGATTGTTGGTAATGACACTTACCTCCAGTGATTGTTGGTAATGACACTTACCTCCAGTGATTGTTGGTACTGACACTTACCTCCAGTGATTGTTGGTAATGACACTTACCTCCAGTGTTTGTTTTCAATGACACTTACCTCTAGTGTTTGTTGGTAATGACACTTACCTCCAGTGTTTGTTTTCAATGACACTTACCTCTAGTGTTTGTTGGTAATGACACTTACCTCCAGTGTTTGTTTTCAACGACACTTACCTCTAGGGTTTGTTGGTAATGACACTTGCCTCCAGTGTTTGCTTTAAATGACACTTACCTCTAGTGTTTGTTGGTAATGACACTTACCTCTAGTGTTTGTTGGTAATGACACTTACCTCCAGTGTTTGTTGGTAATGACACTTACCTCCAGTGTTTGCTTTCAATGACACTTACCTCTAGTGTTTGTTGGTAATGACACTTACCTCTAGTGTTTGTTGGTAATGACACTTACCTCCAGTGTTTGCTTTCAATGACACTTACCTCTAGTGTTTGTTGGTAATGACACTATCCTCCAGTGTTTGCTTTCAATGACACTTACCTCTAGTGTTTGTTGGTAATGACACTTACCTCCAGTATATGCCAGGACCACTGAACTAGGTTGACTAAATGCTGTTTTTGTCAATGCAAATACACGAAATGCATAGTGGGTATCGGGTTCCAACATTAATGCCAGATAAGAATGTTGTGCTACTGGAATGTTGTCTTCTAAAATCATCCAAGCTTCATCCACTTTTTGATACTCTATGATATATCTGGTAATTGGACCTGATGTGTTCAATGGAGAAGTCCAGGAGATCAAGATTCCAGTGTCTGTTTCATTGACACGCAGGTAACGCGGAGGACTTGGTCTAGAACCTGCAAAAGTGAAAAATATCATACTTTGGTAACTGTTTGCATGGCATATACTGTATATCAAACTGATTCATACAAACTTTGATAGGAATTGGAAGCTTGCATCACCATGGCTTAATTTGCTAAGGTTGTGCATGCAATAAACTTTCAGGTATGCTGAAAAATGACAATAATGTTCGATAAAAATTTGTTTATAAGATGGAAGTGAAAATAAAAAATTGAATACCCAGTTGCAGAAAGTACTGGATTAATTCCAGTAGATTTGATCACATCAACAGTGAGTGAAACAAGTTCAATATTTATGATGTTAGTATTTATAGCATCCAAACACAATGAATTTTTTCCACCACATTTATTACATACAATGTATCACATTGATTTCCCAGGCGGAACCCCGATAAATGTTACCCAGCTTACCGTAACAAGCTAGATGCTACCACCAATATATGTACATTATTCACTTGTTAAAATACACACAAGCCTCATGTAAGTGTCAGAAATGTTATGACTATGGCATGAAGTATCTACTTTTCTTACAAAAATCTGTGTGTGTAGGAGGAAAGCCCAAGAGTGTGACTTACAATAGAGCCATAGAACACAACTTGACCTATCATCAGTTCACAGTGAGTAACTTGTGCCATGTTTCTGCATTTTTCAATCATATACAGTGTATGTTCATAATTTTGACCATCCCAAACTAGCAAGTTGTAAAGGCTCAGTTAAATCCCCCTCAATTTTCAAGCTGTTTCTGCAGAAATTGTCGGCTTCCGTTTGACCCTTACTGATGACGTGGTGTTCTTTAAACAACAAGCGACGTATCGGTCAGAATAGCTCTGCTGGTTCTTTGGTTTTTTTTTTATCTTTTATTTTGGTAACATGTATAAGTGGTTCAGTTCTTCAGCTCTTCACTATGCAGTTTTGTTTTAGTGTTGTAATAAAGTGATTAGTGGTTTCATATGATGTCTTACTATAAAACACATTTTACACAGAAAGTTGGTAAAATATTGTACTTTTATACCATAGTCCATGTAGTAGACATAGCATCGTCTGATATTTTAATTCAATAGTCTATGGACCTCCTTGCAGGTGCAATTTTATTTGTCTCATTTCTCACTCAAAGACCACAATATAATATTAGCACATGACACAACTTACCGAGTGACAGCAATACAAGCATACAGTGTACACATAACTTGACAAATGTTGTGCCTAGCATGATATGCGTTACTCCATACATGTGCATCACCACAGCACCAATTGTTCATACCAAATACAGGTAAAGATTTACAACCCTGCTGTATACTGTCTCATATTTACATTTAAAAATACTGCCAATGGCGTTGTAGCACAACTATACAGTTTTTAAAAAATTTTATCCATAGCTAGTTGATGCTAACAATAGGTGTTCATTTGCTGAATGACTATCCTGTTGCCTATCCAACCATGTTGCTATCTTTGTGCGCATGCGATATACGCAATCATTTGGCTGTTGCTATGGGCATGGTCATGTTGTTAGATATATTTGCATACATATTTGTTATACGTGATCATTTGGCTGTTGCTGTGGGTACAGTCTTGTTGCTAGGCATATTTTCATACATTTTTGAAATGTTTATTCATTTGTCTTTCTATTCCTGTTATCTTTGCAATATACATGATTATTTGGCTGTTGCTATGGGCGTGGTCTTGTTGCTAGGCAAATCTACATACGTTTTTTGAATGTTTATTCAATTGTCTATTTTTTATCCCTTTTGTTATCTTTGTGAAATACACCACCGTTTGGCTGTTGCTATGGGTGTGGTCAGGGTTGCTAGGGTATTTACATACATTTTTTGAATGTTTACTCACTTGCCTACCAGATGTTATTTGACCAAAATAAATTGCCATTTGGTTGTTGCTAAGGGCGTGGTCATGGTTGCTAGGGCCAATTTTGTCAAAATGTTTTGAAGAAAATCTGCAGAATAATATTCAGAAACATCTCACCAAGTTTCAGACTCATTGACCAAGTACTTTTTGAGATATAAGTTTATGACCAAAAATGAACATTTTTACACCTAATTTGCAAATCACTCATGGAATATTTGTATGCTTAATATACTTCGTCCATACATCCCTAGATGTATTCCCATTAAATTTCAGCCCAATGTGCTCAGTGGTTTTGGAATTATAGATTTTTGACCAAAAAGACACATTTTTAGCCCTAATTTGCATATCACTGATGGGACCATCATGCCATGAACAATTCTCAGTAAAAACACTGAAGAATGTTTCACCCAAATTTCAGCCCAATCTGCCAAGTAGTTTTTGAGTTTATGTATTTTTTGCCAAAAATCACATTTTTTTACCCAAATCACACACCGATGGTAAGATGATTTGAACAATTTCCCAACTAGACACCCAAGGTAATGGACCCATCAAATATCATGGCAATCGGTTTAGCAGTTTTGACTTTCCGTTGTACACACACACACACACACACACACACACACACGTGACATGACATTTTCGAAGATTCTATATGACTGCAAGGACTATGTTCAAATCCTATCTCTGTCAAGGATTTTACTATGTGCCTCAGCACCCAGTATATCATTTGATTTCAAACCACACGTACTACAATTCTTCATTCGTGGATTTTTCAAAATCCACGAATGAAGAATTGTAGTACGTGTGAGTTTATATTCATTCCAGCTGATTGTCTTATGTAGTGGCTTTTCCGTAGACATCATAAGTTCATGAATTAAGAGAATCGAAAAAACACCTAAATTTGACCAAAAATGGCATTTTATTAATACTACTGTGGTATACGATAGAAATGCCATAGGAAACAAGTCATTGAGAATAACAGTCCCCGCTATGATTGGGTTTTAAGGAACTGGCAGTTTATGTTGTCATTTTCTTGATATCACTACTAACACAATAACACTGGTGAACCTAAATCAAACAGACTTAGATATGTTGTGTCTGCTCATTGGACATGGAACATGCCTACTAATGTTGTGTCTCCTCATTGGACAAGGGACATGCCTACTCTTCAAGATGACGTGATGGAATAAACCATTCAACAATAAAGGATGGGTCGGGTCCGGGGGTTGGGTGGGTGGGACCTGTTCAAGCATATCTGAGTTATGGCTTTGGACATGAAAACCGTGCCAACAAAATCGTTGCCAGGCAGCCATATTGGATCGTATCATGATGAAAATGAATATGCACATTTATATCGTAGAACACTATCTAATACCAACTTCGAATGAGATCTGTTCAAGCATGTCTGAGTTATAGCTTTGGACAGGGAAAATTTGCAAACAAAATGGCTGCTTGGTGGCCATATTGGATTGTATCATGAAACAAATTGACGTGCATATGTATGCCATTGTATGTTGCCCCTGTACCAAGTTTGAAAAAAATCAGTCCAGGCATCTACAAGAAATGGCTCTGGACGGACGGGCGGATGCATGCACGCACGAAACCTAATCCATAAGTCCCCATCCCGGACTTCGTCCAACGGGGACTAAAAATAGAAGAATTTTGATTTCCAGAAATAGCTAGTTGTGAACGAGGATGTGAACTTACGACCTCTGCTACATGTGCTAGGCTTCAAAGCATTGCACTGTTGCATAGTGGCTAGGGAAGTGTCCTCACTTGTGCATTACGACATCGGCAATTTTGACGTGGCAATTTTGCCACCAATATTGATCATACAAAATCCATAAATGAACCACAAAGTACTTTCCCTTTCAAAATGGGGTAATTTTAGAATAAGTATTATCATTTTTATTGACGACTGACTCTGTCAAAAATCGTAACCTACAATGCTTTGTCCACCGAGATAATCTATTAGAATGAACCATTATGCAGAAGGGGTGCAGAATTTTGATTTGAAGTTTACAACCCTGTTTCGAACAAACACTTGTCATTTGGATGCACAATGCATAGAATTAGGACTATAGCACATATTACATTGCTTATTTGATGTCAATGGTATCTTTTGAAAAGTGGCAGTTTACTTAAAATCTCGAGGACTGATTTCCAATATGGTGTCGGTCACAATGCTCATTAACACATTTTTTTTTAAATGACAAAACAAATCATCAACAAGCGACCTATCGGTCAGAATAGCTCCGCTGTTTTTTTTTTTAATTTAATTTTTTATTTTGGTGACATGTAGAAGTGGTTCAGGTCTTCAGCTCTTCACTATGCAGTTTTGTTTTAGCGATGCAATAAAGTGGTTAGTGGTTTCATATGATGTCTCACTATAAAACACATTTTACACAAAAGTTGGTAATGTATTGTACTTTTATACCATAGTCACCATTTTATGACAAAAATCTACTGTTATGAAAAATTGCACAAAATCTCAGAAAAAAATGACTGGGAAATGCACACAAGAAAAAGAAAAAAAGAGGATTTTGAGGTTGGCTATAAATAATTCCAGTGTCTTACAGCTGTAACCCTGGAAAATTTTAATGATGAATGAAATAAACTAGGGATCTAAAATAATTTTGAGGCAATTTGAATTTCAATTTTCTAACAAATTTACAAAGTCAACAACATTCAACTTGTACTAGTTGTGGTAGATATATATAGGGAAGAAATGTATTAATCGCCATCTTAGTTTCCGTACGGCGACAATCTCAAGTACCCGGAAGAGAGTCATTCTCAGCCATACGTTACAGTGGTAACACTCGTTCATGTTCGGTTACCTTTCACAAAGAAAACACAACAAAATGGTTGAAATGATCTTTTTTTTTATTGCTTTTCATCACAACAACAAAATCTGCGTGATCAAAAGTGTTGTAAACTAAACCAGAAAGAATTATCGGACTGGCTAAACTTCCCGATGAACTGGAGTAAGGTCCTACTACTTCCAAGTAAGCCTCGATAGTACTATAGTACGTGAGAAAATCGTCTCAAACTAGCGATACAACTTTCAAAATATAACTTGACATGTCTTCATTTGTTAGAGTTATACAATTCAAGACGGGTTTTCACTCGAAAACAACAATTCTGTGAATAATGACACTCTGAACGCAGCGATTTCTCAGACGATGTTACCACTGTAACGTATGGCTGACAACGACTTGCTTCCGGGTTAGTCCCTCGTGCATACGGGTGGATTGTCGGCGATTAATACATACATCGTCTGATATTTTAATTCACAGTGTTTCTTGTGACCGGCGCCTGTCAGCAGACTCTGCCATTTTTTTCATCATTCCATTGTATTTAAACCTTGTACTTGACATTTCGCAATATTTATAATTCTCAACAAAATACCTCAACATGCCTGACTTCGCTCGTACTCAAAGCAGCCCCGCGCGGTATGATCACTGACACTGATGACATGATGAGAGAGAACCTTTTCGGATTTACATGTAAAACGGGGAAAGATACGCAAAACATAATGCAAAGTCTGAAGCCAAATTAAAATTGTAATTATTTTAATTATTTTTACTTGCCAAATATTTGCATTTTGGAAAGGCAAGACACGTTCATGTCGTTTAACTTTACATGTGAACTGTCGGCCATAACTTCAACCGCATGCCTGGCAAGCCCTTCCTTACGCAAGTTGTCTGAATTCTGGTTCACTGTCATTCCAAATTGCACGACAATATAGAATTAACCACAAGTTACATGTTATCTGAAAACATCACACTTTTATAGTGGGTCTGAAGTGTGATTTTAGTGAGTACCAAGAACGTCCTGTGTTGATACTCAAGATACTTGCTGTGGAAAATCGCTCGGTCAAATGAGGTCACCTTCAGCTTCTGGTCGAATCAGGATAGAGTATGCAAATGAGGATGTTGCGGACTGGCTGATTATGTAGAAAGGTGCAGAATTGGATTTGAAGTTTACAACCCTGTTTCGAACAAACGCTTGTCATTTGGGCGCCCAATGCGTAGAATTATGACTATAGCACATATTACATTGCTTGTTTGACGTCAATAGTGTCTTTTGAAAAGTGGCAGTTTACTTAAAGTCTCGTCGACTGATTTCCAATATGGCGTCGGTCATTATGCTCATTAACATATTCATTTTTTTTGCAAATTACAAAAAAAAATCATAAAAAATAAAAATGAGGATGTGCTGACTTGAAATTAACAAATCTGAGTAAGCTACCCCCTGCGCATCAACATGCCAGATATCAAAGCAATCTAATAAGAGGTTTTCAAGGAGTTGATGAAAATGACATTTTATGAAAAAAAATCATAAAAAATTGAAAATGGCACAGATCAACTTGGCATGAACAAATCTGAATAGCCTCCCCCCAGGGAACATGCACACCAAATATCGAAGAATTCCGACTGTCACTTCCGGAGTAGATAGTAAAAATATAAAAGTTTGACGGACACCTATGATTCACTCTACTCTCTATACCTCAATACCCACCTATACCTAAAGCTACGCTTTCAGCTTTCGCTGACAGCGGAGCTAAAAAAAGAAAAGAAGATGTGCTGACTTGAAATTAACAAATCTGAGTAAGTTGAGTCATACTGAGATTTTGTTTCTAAAACTTAATATATGTAAGTATTTTGTTGAAATTCGTACATATCATAAATCATGATCTGATAACCTAATTAGGAAAAGGTGAACATCATGTGTTGATTTACAGTTAGTGATCATAATATATCCACAACAAATCTTGAGCCAAGGTTTTTTTTTAAAAAAAAAAAAGTTTTGAAATTTTTACGTTGTATAAATTAAACCATTTTGACCACCCTGAAAGTGGAAGTAATGATATGCATAAATTTTAAAAAAAAATACATATATATTCAGTTTGGGGGACAAAATATCAGTATGACACTGCTTATAATGTGCAACTGGTTTCATAACCTGATTTGATAAATATAATCTAGATGATACATGGATGTACCCACACCATATACAGAAAACACATCCACTACCTATAAGTCATAGTAACTGAAAATGGCGACATTTTGTTGACCTTTGGCCTAATTATGATATTTCAATATCCAAAACTTTTGACAAAATATTTGTAATTGACTTAATTGATTATTCATAATATACAGTGAGTAACATGTAATATGACTTTTCAGTAAATTTGACATGGTTTTATAGGCAGTAAGTATTAAGCCTACCAAAACATGTGTTTACCCATAGCAATACATGGTATTTCGGTTTTCTCGCGATATAACAAAATGCCCAGGGGTGCGCGTGTGGCACCTGTCAGATATGCTAACAGGACACCTTTCTGAGGTGGAATCTGCAAAAAAATATCATATAACTCACATTGCAAGGTTAACCCCTAGTTATCTTTGCAATGTACACAATCATGTGGCTGTTGCTATGGGCATGGTCCTGTTGCTAGGCACATTTACAATGTTTATTTTGAATGTTTATTCACTTGCCTATTAATCCCTGTTGTTATCTTTGCAATATATGTGATCATTTGGCTGTTGCCATGGGTGTGGTCTTGTTGCTAGGCATATTTGCATACACTTTTTGAATGTTTGTTCACTTGTCTAAGAATCCATTATCTTTGTGAAATACACCATTTGGGTGTTGCTATGGGTGTGGTAAAGGTTGCTAGGGGGATTTGCATAATTTTTTGAATGTTTACTCACTTGCCTAACAGATGATGTTATCTGACCAAAATATACTGCCATTTGGTTGTTGTTAAAGGCATGAGTGCTTGTGCCTAGCATCCTATTTTGCATATGACTGTTTTGGAGATGGAGAACTTGTGATGACTCACTGGCAAGTAATCACCAAAATATAAACATCTAGGTTGTTCACATGCAAATGTAACATATTTGAATAATCCTGAGTGGCACACAATCTAAACAGCTGTTTGCAGGAGAATTTATCTCATTTTGAAAGGTTTTTACATTCTATGATACAAACTGATCAATTTTCAACTAATTAGTGTATCAAGTTACCATCCCACGACATTCAAAAAAAATTTGTACATGATTCATGACCTGTGTGTTTCTCAGAGTACATAAAAAATGCTGAAAACAAGACCCAGAAGCTAGTGCTCTGTACAGCAGTTTGAATTTCCTGCATTTGCATAGATTAGCAATAATCCTCTTTATATAGGGCAGTTCTGTGTTTAAGGGTGTGGTCATGGTTGCTAGGGTCAATTGTATCAAATATTGATGAGATCATTGTATGCTTAAAGTTGTAAAATTGTTTAAAATTGCCATTTTTTCAATATTTCAAATACTGTAAAAGATCGTGTAGAACCAACCTTTACCATGTAATCATTTGCCTCGTCCACGGATGCAAGTCAAATTGACCCTTGTAATGACATACGGCTTCGAGAATACTTCAATCGTAATCAAAATGTTTTGAACCTCCCGTCATTACCGCACAATTTGCCACGTCATTTAAGAGACGAGATCACGCGAGAATTTGGGACATGACTTCACTTGTTGCAATTGTTGTATAGTTTCTTCTTGTATCGGCAAGTTCATTTTACATGACGTACAGAAGTGTCACATTGTCACTTTTTATTACTTTCGTGCTACTTTCTAGCTATTGATTTTACCCATCTACGTTTAATACCTACTTCACTTCAAAGTCGACAGACAATCCAACAAAAATTTACCCCTCAGCAAGTGACTATATAAACTGCTCAATGTGCGACTAGCGATGGTAATTATTCAAGGGCATGCAATGATACAAGACGACGTGATACATTGTACAACGTTAATGCATGACAGACGCAGACCTCAGTGTGCTTCTTGTGACATGCGTTCATTTTGACAATGGTACCGATCGTTATCAGGAGAAAGTGGCTCAACTCGGGAAAAATCACTGTATAAACAAGTTTTGCCTCTGAACACAACCAAATTCACTTTCAATTAACAATCTATTACAAATATTTATGGAAGGAATGATAGCAAATGCCCAGCTCGCTAAATATTTCAACACATACCCTCTCTGAATGCATAGACTTCGATAATTGACATGCGATCATACGGTAAACTTTTCCATTTTTAGGTTGCAGTGCATCATCACATCCTGGTTCGCGTACATATAATCATGGATGTAAAAGATAAATGTCGTCAAGATTATCGCTTTAAGAAAGCCGTGTTGGCATGTATTTTATTTCCAGCAAAATTCCACAATATATCAAGCTGCCCTGAGTTTACTTGCATGAATACATAGTCTGATTACTATTACAATTCACCGCTGGGTCGCGTTAGTCGTGTTGGGCCGGTGTTCACAGGGACAAGGTTCTCGAGATATGCCTTGGAGTATTTTTTTATCAGAATACAGTAAAATGTCAATAATATAGACGTGTTTAGGCAAATACATATTGAAGAGTGAAAAATACTTTAGTTCTGTGATCGCACAAAGTCATAAAAATACCGATACTACTAATAGTACTATTACGGTACTTGTCATGTTATCCATTACCGATTTTAGACATATTTAACAGCAATCTTGCAATGTCCATGTGTTTTGTCAGACCAGTTTCTTCTTTGACTGCATTTCATCGGTGTATCTCACTAAAAATATTGATTTTGCCCCCATTTCTTTTCTCCCACTTGTTTTTACTAGCGGAATGGAGTAGTTTCACATTACCATCGATCATGTTTGCACCATGTTGTCTATTAGCAATTACAATTTTACCAGCAATCAATATCAACCAAGTCAATGCAGAATCAATGTAACTTAGTGTATC
Source organism: Glandiceps talaboti (assembly GCF_964340395.1). Lineage (NCBI taxonomy): Eukaryota > Metazoa > Hemichordata > Enteropneusta > Spengelidae > Glandiceps > Glandiceps talaboti. The sequence continues at coordinate 309,093 of NC_135557.1, read as the reverse complement.
GAATATGATACCAACGGCAAAATTTGATTTCAAAATATTGAAAAAAAGGCAATTTTAAACAATTTTACAACTTTAACAAATCTTCATCTATACTCTCTCAGATGCATTCCAATTACATTTCAGCTGAATCTGCTCAGTAGTATTAGAATTAAAGATTTTTGACCAAAAAGACATATTTTTAGCCCTAATTTGCATATTACGGATGGAATCATGTCAGGAAGAAATCTAAATTAAGGATGAGATGCAGGTTTGTTGGTGAATTTTGGCCCTTTTTTTGGCTTATTATGAAGCGTCATGGTATGTCCCATCATTTGGTTAAAAGATTTTTTGAAAATCGTTTATTTTTTGCACTAAATAAATGTGAAATGAAAAAAATGACATGAACTCTAATGCTATGTGTGTTTTATATGGTTTCATTCCTGAATGTTTATGTACAAGGATTTGCCTACATAAAGAAGATTGACAGGTATGTTGATTACAGAAGAGTGTCTTTACATATGCAAATGAGACATAGCTAGTAGGCCTCTGTGCAATGACTAATATGACATGATCTCTCAGCTGTGTTGTTGTACAAAACCAATCAAACTCGGTAAATTAGGTTATAACCACAGGGTAAAGGACAAATGATCAATTTTGTACTCATGATTTTCCGGATTTCTAATATTATTTTCTGTATATTTCAAATAAAGTTTTAAATACTGTTTCCTTTCACAGTTTTTTTCTATTTCCTACCTGATATCAATGTCTTATCTGAGTTTATCAGCTTTGCATTAATTAGTAGCTTGCTAGAACAAACTCACTATTTGCCCAAATTAACGCATTATACCATGAGTATAAACATCTACTGATACGACTAATGGGTCCGTGTATTACAATTCACGTACCGTTATACTTGGGCATGGAGAGATATTGCTTACAATTCATGTAGTGTTATAGTTATACTTGGGCATGGAGAGATACTGATTACAATTCATCTACCGTTATACTTGGGCATGGAGAGATATTGCTTACAATTCATGTAGTGTTATACTTGGGCATGGAGAGGTACTGATTACAATTCATCTACCGTTATACTTGGGCATGGAGAGATATTGATTACAATTCATCTACCGTTATACTTGGGCATGGAGAGATACTGATTACAATTCATGTACCATTATACTTGGGCATGGAGAGATATTGATTACAATTCATGTACCATTGGCATGGAGAGATATTGATTACAATTCATGTACCATTGGCATGGAGAGATATTGATTACAATTCATGTACCATTGGCATGGAGAGATATTGATTACAATTCATGTAGTGTTATACTTGGGCATGGAGAGATATTGATTACAATTCATGTACCATTATACTTGGACTTTCTGCTTGTTACATTACTAAAATTACTTACATGTCCCTATAATTTCTCGGGTTTATAACATCCGATACAGTTTTGAGGACCATTTGAATCCAAAGTCAAGACAGGTTTGCTCTTGGGACACATCGAACAACAGAGAGATAAACAACACTGTGTTTACGACATGTCATGTGACTCTTGTTAACGACAGTTAATGGGAAGAGCCGATCGTTCGATCGTACCGGCCACGTTTTATATGGTCGTCACCCTATTGATTTTAACAGAATATATGTGGAAAATATGTTGTCAAAAAGGTTCAAAGCTAGGCTGTGTTGCATGTCACGTTGGGATAGGCCCGACATCGTGAAACTTACACGAATGACAATCCGGAATTACCAATGCGATGTCACACATTTGAGGTCAACTCTGAAGTCTCGAAGACAGCCTGGTTCAGCATGATTAGATCCGTTTATTCGTATTGAGGTGAAAACAAAAAGACAGATCGTCAAAATAACAAGCCATTGAGAATGACATAGTCCCCGCTATGATTGGGTTTTAAGGAATTAGCACTACTCTGATCACGCAACAACACTTGTGAACCTAAATCAAACAGACTTAGATATGTTGTGTCTGCTTGTCGGACATGGAACATGCCTACAACAATAAAGGATTGGTCGGGTATGGGGGATCATATCAATATGAAAATGGATATGCAAATGTATGTCATAGAACACTGTCCTAATACCAACTTTGAATGAGATCTGTTCAAGCATGTCTGAGTTATGGCTTTGGACATGGAAAATTCACAAACAAAATGGCTGCCAGGCAGCCATATTGGATCGTATCATGACGAAAATGGATATGCACATGTATGTCATAGAACACTGTCCTAATACCAACTTCGAATGAGATCTGTTCAAGCATGTCTGAGTTATGGCTTTGGACATGGAAAATTTGCAAACAAAATGGCTGCCAGGCAGCCATATTGGATCGTATCACAATGAAAATGGATATGCACATGTATGTCATAGAACACTGTCCTAATACCAACTTTGAATGAGATCTGTTCAAGCATGTCTGAGTTATGGCTTTGGACATGGAAAATTTGCAAACAAAATGGCTGGCAGGCAGCCATATTGGATCGTATCACAATGAAAATGGATATGCACATGTATGTCATAGAACACTGTCCTAATACCAACTTTGAATGAGATCTGTTCAAGCATGTCTAAGTTATGGCTTTGGACATGAAAATTCACAAACAAAATGGCTGCCAGGCAGCCATATTGGATCGTATCATGACAACAATGAATATGCACATATATGCCATAGAACACTGTCCTAATACCAACTCTGAATGAGATTTGTTCAAGCATGTCTGAGTTATGGCTTTAGACAGGGAAAATTCACAAACAAAATGGCTGCTAGGCGGCCATATTGGATCGTATCATAAAACAAATTGACGTGCATATGTATGCCATAGCATGTTGCCCCTGTACCAAGTTTGAAAAAAATCGGTACAGGCATCTCCAAGAAACGGCTGCGGACGGACGGACGGACGGACGGACGGACGGACGGACGCACAGACGGAACCCAATCCATAAGTCCCCGTTCCGGACTTCGTCCGCGGGGACTAATTATTCAGTAATGGTTTTAGTTATTTTGGAGAGCTTTGTACATTTTTTCACATGATATTTGAAACACGTAAAAGCTGTCAAGGTCAATGCTCATCGCTGTCATTGTGCAATGCCTGTTTTAAAACTGAGTGTCGATATGTGGAAACGGGCGAATAAAACCACAGAAACAGCGTTAAGATTCTATAAAAAGCATGAGGACTGGTAAATACAATTTCCCGTTGAAAGAATGTTTTACAGAGATAATAAAATGTTTTAAACTTTGAATGAATTTTGCTGGTTTAGTTTGCATACCGATGACGATGTAAATGGGTGCATGAAATAGTAAGCATTGTAATAGGACAAATCGTTCATGTTCCTATTTCCTATTACGAACTAAAACAAAATAAATTACATTTCTTATGGGCAGTAAGAGGTGGCAAAGGTGTACAAGTATAGATCAAAGTCCTTATACAATTGTCAGCTATTCTCGATGATCCTAAACTTCAATCATATTTATGTAAAATTAGGGCCAATATTACGTAGCTTGGCCCAAATCGATCGTGGCATTGCTTCACCCATAATATAGCAGTCAACATCCAAATGTTCCTTCGTCAAGTCAAACAACTGTTGAGTTCTGGCAGCCCTCGCTTTGATGGATAACTTTGACAACAACTCGACGAGGTTATTTCCCGCGAAATCCTCCATGTTGATTGCGTGTTGTCATAGTAATGCACTGTGGCTACGTCATCGAATTAAGTAAACAGGATCAAATTTAACGTGTCGGGACAGTACACCAAACTGAATCGATTCAAAACCATTTCTAACATTTCGTGTCGGGACATAAACTGAATTTGAACTGGTTTAACTGGATCGATTCAATTTGATTCGATTCGAAATCGATTCATATGGGGACAGGGCTACTGATTACAATTCATGTTTACTTCAAGATAGCGTTGATTGCTACACAAACGTTCGTGGATTTACATACCCGTATTTGAACAAGTGTGAATGGCAGACATTTTAATCTCGGGTTTGAATTTTAATGAACAAACCGAGTGTGATGGTATTTTCTACCAAATTGTCTCTACCAGGTTTGAATTTTAATGGCTTTTCACTAGTAACAAACAAACCCAGTATGATGGTATTTTGTACCAAATTATTTCTACCATGTTTAAATATCACCTTTCTGTGACAATATCTGCATTCCAAAGACATTCACAAGTCCACAGTACCAAATTTATTACGAAAATTACCAGCTGCTCATTATTACCATGGTTTTTCAGACAGGAATCAACACATTGTTAATTGTCTGTATTCAAATCTGACAATAACCCACACAAAGTTAGGGGGCCTTTTCTACCCACCATTCTGGTTTAAATTCCTACCCTTTGTCTACTCAGCAGTTTTGGAATTATAGATTTTTGACCAAAAAGTCACATTTTGAGACTTAATTTGCATAGCACTGATGGGATTATGTCATGAACAATTCTTAATCTAAATACCCCAAGGAATGTTCCTATCAAATTTCAACCCAATCTGCTCAATAATTTTGGAATTATAGATTTTTGGCCAAAAGGACACATTTTTATACCTAATTTGCATATTACTAATGATATCATCTCATGAACATTTCTAAATATAAACATCCCTAAGAATATTCCAACCAAATTTCAGCCCAATCTGCTTAGTTTTGGAATCAAAGATGTTTTACCAAAAAGACACATTTTTAGACCTAATTTGCATATCTCTGATGGGATTGTAATGTCATGAACAATCTGAACATCCCTCAGAATGTTCCCATCAAATTTCAGACCTATTTGTCGAGTAGTTTTGGAGTGTAAGTTTTTTGACCAAAAATCACACTTTTAGACTCAAATCACACACTGGTGGTAAGATCACTTTGATTTGTACAATTTCCCAACTAGACAACTAAGGTAATACACCCATCAAATATCATGTCAATCAGTCAAGCGGTTTTTGACTTTAAGTTGCTTACACACTTTCTCACACACAAACGGACAGACACCTTACCAGGCATCACCTTCCAGTTCAGCTGTGATAAAACTCATTAAAAAGTTTGTGTACACAGCTATATGGTGTCGCATCTGGCCGAAATCTCATGATATGTGAGACTTACTATACGTTACTATTGAGGACTTCAAAAACTTGTGAGAGTTTGTGTCATTATCTGCCATATTGGAATTTTGTATATAGTCGCCCTTGTTGACCTTCACAATATACGATGGCCAACTATCAACTAAAAGTGTTTTCAGAGTAAATTTGAACATAACCCAATGATCGGACACAGCATCAAATGGTTTATGAGTCTGTTATACTTTTTTGACAAGTTGATGAATGCTAGTTGAAAGTCTACATCAGAATGTTTGCCATGTAATTCATGTAATCATAGACAGTGGAGGGGAAACACCTTATCACATGACACAACGGTGTCACTTTACTTATGAAAATGTGTGAATGTTTGTTTTAGGGCTTTTGTTTTCTTAGAGGGTTTGGTTAAATGTGTGATAACAAATAATGATGCAAAGGGTTCAAAAGATACAAATATTCATGGAACAATACGGGCTGAGGATCTTAAACAGAAGGCAGGGCATTTCACAAAATGATATATCGATGACAAATGATATATCGGGGCACTAGCCATCACTACCAGGGTGGCGCGTCCTGCCAAAACCTCTCATGGAGAACACTATACTGATATTAATCTATTACCATGGCAATAGTATATGTTACTATTATTTAGGATAGGATAGGATAGGATAGGATACCTGAGGAATCATGCACCAGTCTCCGAGGCAACACACCAGATTGATCAGTTGGTATGGGAACATACTGACCTGGATCTGTAAAAATATAAAATAATGACAAATATTAGAGTTTTGACATTAATTTTGTATTGCACATTTAATAGTTTTAAAATCAATGGTTGCTAATGTAGCCAATAAAACTCACCATATTTAGAAATAACTTTATCTGTATACATAATAATATAACAAAGAACTCCTCTATATTATGCTTTACAATGTGCTTCCATTAAAGTGACTCTGTCAATTTAAACACCCTGTCAATGTTAAATACTACATAGTTACAATATACTGCTACAATCTATTCAACAACAACTGCTACATAGTTACAATATATCTGCTACAATTTATTCAACAACTGCCACATAGTTACAATATACCTGCTTCACAGGTAGAGCAAGTTCAAAATAATTTTTGGGAAGTCGACTTGCTACTGGAGTTCCCCAGTCATTTTACCACTGTTCCCCAACATAGTTATGGTAGATTGTATTGCAAACTATATCACTTTTACCTCTTTCAACTTTTCCGTTACCGGCGTTACCAAACGTTAACACAAACACTTGTGTTCAACAGCAATTAAAGGCAGTGTGACTCACTTACCTTTTGTGATAGCAAATACAACTTCACTGAATAATGATTCTCCTCTAGAATTCATAGATAACACACTTATTTCATACGATGTAGAAGGTTGTAAATTATACAGTATTATTGACGTAGCACGTTCATCAGATATTTGGATTTTTTGCCAGTTATCAGGAACATCATCATCTATCTCTTTGTACCTAAATCCAACAAGAAAATGCATTGATTATTATCATATACCTATTCCCATATCAATCACTCCTTGTGACATCTAACACAAAATATCACTTCTGATATGGGACGTTAAAAGTATTGATATTCACGTTAAACGTCATCAGAAAACACCTCTGATTTGACAAAACACGTCGATTCTGAATATAAACAAACTTAAATGACAGATGATCATTGGCGTTAAAGTTAGGGATATCACGTATGCCAGAATACTATGGAATTTTCAAAACAAGGAAATTTTGAGGAAAAATATCCATACCCAAATGATACTATTTATGATAGTAAATTCATAACAACATTGTACAGGCACACATTCAACTGTGTGTATTAGCCATCCACTGAAACTGTATTCACTACCCATACCACACTATCGTACTGCAGTAGTTACGTTCGCAGTCAACCATCTACTTTTATAACATATTACAGCATTTTTTTGAAACTTTTAGAGAACTTACTCTAACACAATATTGTATTTTGACATAATTATGGAAAGTTACACAAAAATCAGATGAAAATTAATGATCATCAGAGCAGGTTGAGCAAGATTAGCTGCAGCAATTCTATGTATGTGATTGTCACCTGATAAAAAGACACGCGACACATGAAGCACACTCCATAGCAAGTCGTGCTCTTTTTACTTTTTGTAATTTCCCTTTCAACTCCTGGTAAAGGCATATGATAAATCAGCTATTACTATTAGCTGATATCACCTCTTCTAACGACCTATGTCAGGTTATGCAACCTGCACTCATGGTGATTTGACATACAACGAGGTAATATTGAGTAATAACCTCATATTATTGCAGATGTACCAGAGATTATTTACACCAGTACACATGAATATTTAGTCTAGTGGTATTTGCACTGGTACACATGGATACTTAGACTAGTGGTATTTGCACGAGTACACATGCATATTTAGTACAGTGGTATTTGCACTGCTACACATGCATATTTAGTCTAGTGGTACTTGCAAAGTACACATGGATATTTAGTCTAGTGGTATTTGGACAAGTACACATGCATACATTAACGACTAGTGGTACTTGCAAAGTACACATGGATATTTAGTCTAGTGGTATTTGCACCAGTACACATGCACACTTAGTAGTGGTATTTGCACTGGTACACATGCACACTTAGTCTAGTGGTATTTGGACAAGTACACATGCATACATTAACGACTAGTGGTACTTGCAAAGTACACATGGATATTTAGTCTAGTGGTATTTGCACTGCTACACATGCATACTTAGTCTAGTGGTATTTGCACTGCTACACATGCATATTTAGTCTAGTGGTATTTGCACCAGTACACATGGATACTTAGTCTAGTGGTATTTGGACAAGTACACATGCATACATTAACGACTAGTGGTACTTGCAAAGTACACATGGATATTTAGTCTAGTGGTATTTGCACCTGTACACATGCATACTTAGTCTAGTGGTATTTGGACAAGTACACATGCATACATTAACGACTAGTGGTACTTGCAAAGTACACATGGATATTTAGTCTAGTGGTATTTGCACCAGTACACATGCATACTTAGTCTAGTGGTATTTGCACCTGTACACATGGATACTTAGTCTAGTGGTATTTGGACAAGTACACATGCATACATTAACGACTAGTGGTACTTGCAAAGTACACATGGATATTTAGTCTAGTGGTATTTGCACCTGTACACATGCATACTTAGTCTAGTGGTATTTGGACAAGTACACATGCATACATTAACGACTAGTGGTACTTGCAAAGTACACATGGATATTTAGTCTAGTGGTATTTGCACCAGTACACATGCATACTTAGTCTAGTGGTATTTGCACAAGTACACATGCATACTTAACGACTAGTGGTACTTGCACAGTACACATGCACAGCGTGCGAAATTAACGCCGGTCCTTTGGCCCGAGACCAACAGATTTCCGTTCGGATCGACAGTTTTTCAGAATTACAACAACGTATCGGTCCTTATGACCGATTGAAATTTGGAGTAAATAATAACATTTATTCAAAGATATATCCAATTTCACCTACATGAATCTGATCTTTTGTTTTACTCTCGACATCTCGTTCAAGTCAAGCGACACAGAGCTAGCTCGCTACGTGTTGTTGCCAATGTTGATATCATGTCTACATGACGTAGCATACAGCATCTAATCAGAACGTCTTAGACATTCAGACTCATTTTACGCATTCAGCGTATGCGTCTTTTTCCGCCATGATATCGTAATAATCATTGTTGTAAAGTTTACTGTTCGAAGTGTATGAAACTTTTAACGTGTTTGAGACAGTTCCACGTTGCATTTATAAAGTATGTGGCGATATTTAGAAGGCGGCAATGAGCTTCCGAAGAAGAAGACGAAACATACAGTTTTTTTTTAAAGGCTGGTATTAAAGCTGGTAAATGTTAGCGGGTTTCCCGATCAATTTACCGGAGTTCCCCATGTCTGTTACCACGATCAAAACAAACTGATGGAAAACATC